>NW_021848510.1:65921-71926 GCF_003651465.1 Formica exsecta
TTTTATTTATTTATAGTCGGAGCGATGGCTTGGTACAAGTGAGGGATAGAGGGAGAGTCGACTGGACTACGAGCGAGGTAGCGTGCGGTGTAGAGATCCAGAAAAAGCGAGAAGGAGGTAACGATGTGAAAGAGAAAGAGAGAAATAGCATAACGAAGAGGGTGAGAATACGAAGGGAGAGGAGGGGGCGAAGAGGAGGTGTATTTTTAGCCCGGACCCGAGAAAGCCGAGCTCTTCTTCTCTCCCTTTGCTCCCGTTTCTCTTTTCCCGTATACACCGACTGCACCCATATTGACGGTGAAAAGCAGAAGAAGCGGGGGTTGGGGGAAAAGAGAGAAGGGAAAGGGCGCCCATTGTCAGCGGATTTGTTAAGATTGGAATCTTCGCGAGGGATCTTCGCGAAGACGCGTCGTGACTGCGACGGATCACCAGCTTCTCTTTCGCTTTCGTGAAAAGATTATATAACGTGGCAGTTAATTCCGCGTTAAATTCAACGACCTTTCAAAGTATACAACTCGAGCCAAGAGCGACGACTTATACAACTTTCTGACGGAATCACTAAAACGCGACTCCTCCAATTCTATCGCGACGCTTTCGCTTTCCCTTCGTCACCCGATACTTTGAGGAAACCGGAAGAGCATTCCGCGTGTTTCGGGCTGAACTATGTGACGAGCGGAAAGAGAGATTGAGGCAATTTTTAGTCTGTCCAACCCGTGGCCTACTTCTTGTCTGTTTGGTCTCGAGCGTATAGGACACTCGTTGTCAGTCTTCTTTCGTTATTCGCGCGAGAGGCACTCAAAACAGCCTCTTGTTTTGCGAGTGCGTTTTTGGTTGCTCATTAGCGAACGAGTACATGTTGTTTGCAAACGTTTTACAGTTTGCTATAAAAGCCAATATATCGTGTTTTGAAGAATGTCATATTCTACGCTGTACTAATATATAAAATAATAAATTGCCATTTATAATATTACATGATTAGTTCTATAATAATGTATAAAACTGTTTTACGCTCGCCTCTTAGAAAGAAAATTGCATAGAAAATTCCAAAGTTACATTTATAAAATATATTTTCTACGCGGTAATGCGCATGTTAAGTGAGAGAATCCCCCATCTTGGATATAAATTACACGAAAAGAACGAACTTAAACAATTTTATTAAACTTAAATAATAATATTCGTCGCTTCTCTATTTATCCAACGTGAAACCAACGTTTCTCTCTAACTTTATTCCCCGTCGTAATTGGCTAACCTACTTGGACGCGCAGATTCAGGCGAATCTAAAAAGCCGAGCCAGTTCATCTTTGTGGAGCATCTTGCTGCTCGAACGTTATGTAAAGAGAGAGAGAAAGAGAGCGAGCGGATTTATAATTACTGCCTGCTCAAGTCGTAATGCTAATTGAGCGAGACTCGAGATTTTCGCCCAACTCGCGATAACGCGATTCGAGATGTGTCACGGTACCATTACGTTTGCTGTAGTAGAGATTGAATCCGTCCTAATTTCCGTGATCGCAATTCTCGACGAGATACGTGGAGATTTTTTTGCTCGCGCGTCGAAGAAATTAAATTTTTAAAAGTTACATTCACAAGAGCACAAGTCGAAATGGACCAGCAAAGAAAGATCTCGGATCTGTTTACTCGAAACTCCGGGGAATAACGCGCGCGAGTATCGATTTGTCCCGATGCCACGCGATGTAAACACGCTCCCGACGACGATACGGCGATAATGCGGATAATAATTTGCGACGACAGGAAATGGACGGCGCATTAATAACGACGTCTCCGGCGATGCACGAGATGTCCGCCGTTATTTTGCCATGCGCGGCGACCGAGCGACGCCGATCGAAGAGAATCGTACTCGCGATTTTCGCGAAAAAATATATTTATATCTCTCTGCGATGAAAATAGAACCGGGACGAAAAATATGTCCGGGGACATGTGCGGAGCCACGCGTGCGCGTATAAGTGATGTTTAATTAGTTTTCCGCGTGTAGGTTATTAATGCGTTTTCAGATAATTAGAACGCTCTTGTTTTCGAGATCAATCTTCTTAGACGAATGATACTCGAGGTATCTTTTCCACTGTAACATGTTCTCTTTTCACGCCGTCAGCTTTCTTTCTGCATTATTTCCTAACGTGCGTTATAAAATATGGAGATGCGCGCGCGTCATAGTAATTTTGCGAGCTTTTTTGTTTCAGAATCTTTTTTGCGGTTTGTATCTTTATAACGTACAGAGTTGCATTTTAAAATAGCAGCATGTGAATATGAATTAAATAAAATCATGTCTTATACGAAAAGAAGTGACAAAAATCCGAGTCCTGGTCATAACGTACAAAACGGATCCGATATTAATGACAAGAGTTTGGCGGATGACAGACGAGAGCAAAGCTAAGGCGGAGGACAGAAAGGCGTCTTAAATCTGAAGTAATTCATTAGAGCACCGTGGTACTTCTGGTTTTGACTACCCCGAGAGATTTTTTTCTCATCGTCAGAGGCGAATCTTTCCCCTTATCAGTGTCGTAATCGCCAGTCAGAACAAACCGCAAAGTGTAACGAAGGAGGAGCTTGGTTAGAGAACGAGCGACCGACAGAAGATGGAAAGAGGGGAAGATAGGGAAGAGAGATAGAGAGAGGTAGAGATTTGAAGAGAGAGAACAAGTACGACGGAAAGCTTTCTGTAGCAGATGTAGTACTCGCATCTGAAAACCATCCCTCGAGGGGCTTTTGTTGATTTAATAAACGCCAGCCCTCGAGCTCACCAGCCCCGACTCTATCCATTGTCATAGTCTTCCTTCCTCCTTCGTCTGCATTTCTCCCTCCCCTTTCTCTCTCTCTCTCTTTTTCTCTTTTATGTATATTTTTCTATCTTTACTCGTTTTATATTCGCCTTCCGTTTCAGTCACTCGGCTCACTCATTTGTTACCGTGCTTCGGATTACGTTACGCGCGAATCAATGTCCGAGCTTTCGAGAACGAGCAAAAAAAAAAAAAAAAAAAAAAAAAAAAAAAAAAGGAAACCCTCTCTTCCTTTGTCGCAGTGCAGAGCCCATGTATTTGCATGATTCGCAAAAACATCGAGACGAAAGCACGACGCGGCGATGTACCCGTTCATGAACATTTGCGCGAATTCGCGAAGCCGCCGTTTCCGATTGGATTACAAAGTGCGGGATTTTACATATGCGATTTTGCGCAGCTATAAAAAAAAAAAAAGAAAAAGAAAAAAAAAGGAAACCCTCTCTTCCTTTGTCGCAGTGCAGAGCCCATGTATTTGCATGATTCGCAAAAACATCGAGACGAAAGCACGACGCGGCGATGTACCCGTTCATGAACATTTGCGCGAATTCGCGAAGCCGCCGTTTCCGATTGGATTACAAAGTGCGGGATTTTACATATGCGATTTTGCGCAGCTATAATTACCTCACTCGTTACTCGAACTTCTTTTCGCGCGGCGCTCTCCTCTCGTTACGTCGCGTCGCGTTTCGCGTTCCTTTTTTTCTCTCGTTTTCGCATCTCCGACATTTGTATCGTATTTTCTTTATTATGATATCGCGTTTTTATCGGGGCAGAAGAGGAATCCTCCCTTTGAATTTTAATATTCCCCGTCGTATAATAGAGCCGCACACTCGACAAATAGAGTTGAAAGATCCTTATCCCTTCGGTATCTAGGAGCAACCAGTGTCAAGTGGTAATTTCCTGTGAAATTATTCAAATGGTGCCACCCTTCTTCACGAAGCTCTTGCCATCCGTCGATTGGCACGGGGAGCAAATCACCCGCATTTTCTCGCTCTTCGATTCTAGAATGAATCAAGAATCTCGTCCTTCGTGATTCCGTTGATCTCGAAAAACGACTATTTACGCGATAAAATGAAGTGAAATTAAAGAGCGATCGTTAATACGATTCCGTCTATTTATTCACACGATTTTTACGATTACGATAATGATTGTCAAATAAATTATTTTGTAAAGAACAGAAAAGCCAATAGAATTAAATATTTTATTTGGAGACAATATTATTCAATATTAAAATTTAATCTATTTTTAGGTAAAATCATTAAATCGTTGCTGATGTTTTACATTTTGGAGAGATTGTTTCTTTTAGGATCGCTTCAATTTTTAATTGCAAATATAACAGTCATATTTCAAGTCCGCAAAAGCCGATTTTTTGGATAGACTTTGTCACGCGACAAATCTCTGTCGCTGATAAAAGCATTACGTAAAATGAATACGCACGTTTCGTTAATAAATTATTTCCCTCGTCCCTTTACGAAAGGGGATTAACCCTTTGGAGGCTATCTTGCCCGTACTTGCGCTATCAACAGCGATTTCGCATACACCCGAACGTATTATGTACACACGCACATACGTATATATACGCATTTACTGCTGCGACTACCATTTGCGTAATGAGCCACGTTCCCGGTTATGCGATCGTCATAATAATGCGCCCTTGTTGTGGAATAAAATTTGATTAACGAGCTAGTTTGGCGGAAACACGATATTAATTACGATTTAGTGCTACGTAGGTAGAATTTCATTTCTGAAATTGCCCTGGTTATTTGGCATACGTGCTAGTGTCGTGTTATCTGAAAGGCATACTATGGTATTTGATATCTGCCCGAAGATTCCCACGGTGTTTTCGTCCATCACAATGAACTACTGACGAATGTCATGTACATGTACTTTCAATAGAAACTTTCACAAACGAAAGGTCTGTTATGGAATTTCTATACCATAATCGTTGCCTCACAATTTTCTATAACCGGCGAAATAGTTTCGAAAAATTAATTTTTACATAAAATTTATCATTGATACGGATTAAGTATCAATTACAATATAAATATTTGCTATAGCATATTACTATGCAATTATTATATTAATATTCTATAATATGAAATCTAAAAATTTTATTGGTTACACAAGATTTACAGATCTAATGTTGAATTTAAATTTATCTATGAATGATTCATAGTGCATAATTTTGTCTCGGGATTCGCGATAATTTATGGGCAAATATTTAGGATGCGAAACGTTTCGCTATAGATAGATAACGCGGTTGAACTACTGACTCACTTTGTAGGATCATTTTGCACTCGGGTGACTCATTCCAGCTGTGCCGGTCAACGTCAATGATTTCGAATAATCCTTTCGGACTTCTTATTTGAATTTTACTCGATAACGGTAATCTCAAAATATCGATGAAATATTGAAAATTTGAGCGTTTTTTTTTTTTTAGATTAATATGTACGAAAGACCTCAAAACTATCACATTTTTTGTGTAATAGTTTGCCATCTGCAATACAATTTAAGTTTAACACCAATAAGCATTTACGAGAGACTTTGTACATCATTTTATTGATGTATCCGGTGCTACGTTGAATAAGGACGGCGGTTACGCGCAAAATTTCGTTCACGCACATTCCCACAATCGGGTGCGGATGTAAATTTTCCTTTATCTCACAAGCGCAAACCCAGCGAATTTCGTTTGAATGTCGATCATTGATTGCTTCCGAAACGAACAGTGAAAGAAAAGCATCAAAAAGACGAGAAAATCTTTACTTTGCTATTCTATTTGATATCTCTATTATTTCGTTTGTTATTGCGTGTGGATAGAACGATCAACTTTGCGTAAGATAACTTTTCCGCGACCGTGTGTTCTCAACATTCTGGACGATTACTTTATTTTTAATACTTAAATTTTTTTTTATGATTGTTAGAAATAAAAATAAACTTTTGTATTATATATTATATTGTATATTATATTTTTTACGACAATTATTCGTGATTATCGATACTATATAATTTAGAACTTTACTTTCACGCGCGATTTTACTGCGGGTTTCGTTTTTACGGCGTCTTGAGCTTTTCATCACAGGCGTTAATGCTGTACAAACGGATTGGCATTTTTTTTACGAGCATGGAGGTCCTCGTCATTCGATTAACCACGTTATACATATATACTGTAGTCGGCATCTGCGTTGCTACGTTTATCGGCGATATGTTAGTACACGA
>NW_021848510.1:71956-81180 GCF_003651465.1 Formica exsecta
ACACGACGCGATATAGCCATTTTATATCCCCGTACACACGCTGCAGATTTGCAATGCTCGTTTCAGGCGGCTTCCGCCACTTTTTCCGGCAGGAAATGAAAACGCATTCAAGATTCCGCGAGAATCCCAGACGGAATGAGAACTTGAATGCCGAACGAGATATCACCATCTAGTTGGTGTACATCCTCGTTTGGTGTCGCGCGATCAAAAGCGACTCGTCTCTACGTCTCGCGACTCGCAATGCAAACAGCTGATCATCAGATTGTCAAGATGAAAACTTGTCAATGGATGAAAACCTATTTTTTACTTGGCGCAAAATCCATTCGAAGCGTAGTGAGGGAATTCGTGAAGATTTTCAATATCTCGTCACGTTTTACAAGAGTACGTTTCGCTTTTTCTTGACGCTTCATCTTTCATGTCTATCGCAATTCGAAATACTAAGTCGCACTTTTACATTTTCAACATACATTGAATCAGACATTTTCGCGAGTGTTCAAAATATCGAAATTGAAGAATAATATAAAGTTATCTTTTATCGATAATGATAAAACGAGAAAATATGTGCAAACATTTATATATGTGTTTATAGCTTTAATTGCATGAAACCTACAGTCGCGATTTTCTTTTTGATACGGTTATTACGGTATTAATTTCGTATATACAGACATATATAAGAGTTCCTCGATTTTAGGATTCAAGTAAACATTTTCAAGTATGATCACGAGGCGCCAGGATTCCGGCGATTTTCGAAGAACACATCGCATTTTAATGACATTTTGTTTGATCGATAGTTCGCGCATCGTTGTTTACACGACTCGAGAGGAGTAGTGAATAAACACGTGTAACAATGCTCAGATTCTCGATCGATATCGGCTTGCTGCGGGAGAATTTCTCTCTCTCTCTCTCTCTCTTTTTCTCTCTTTCTATTCCGCAGAGAGGACAGTATTACGAGGGATAAATTATGTAAAATGCACCGATAACTCAACTTGCATTACCTTGCGGCCACCATCGTCGCGCCGTGGGGGAGCCTCCACTTAATATTTCTTTTAAAACTTGTAAATACACTCTCGCTTTCCCGCGAGGACTGCTTTTCCCGGAGTCATCCCTCGTTTGTTTCTCGAATCTAGTCGTGTCTTGCGGCCGATCGGAATAATAAGAAAAGCCGAGAAAAAGAAGGGGGAGAGAGAGAGAGAGAGAAGCAACTCTCTTGACGGAAGGGAGGAAAGCGAAAACTCGGAACTTCCCGTTCTGGTTACTGAGAGTTGACAGAACTCACGTCACCCGTAACACCCTGCTTAGGACGAACACGCCCTGTGAACTTTGCTGCCGGTTTCCTCGAGCCATATCGTTCCTTTCCCTTCGTTTTCGTCGCGAAAGGTCCAACAAAGATCTAACGACGTTGCTCTCCGGTGTAACTGTATAAAGGGGTCTCCCGCTCTAATTAAACCTTCCGCGTGAGTAACCGAGATAACCGAGCCCGAGAATGAAAAAGGAGAAGGACGGAGAAACCGCCGTCAATAAACTACAAGTTGCTGGGATTAATTAATTAAGTATTTATAATGCGGCAAGATGGCTCCCATCGTATGGCGTATACCTGCATGTACAGCTGTGACGTGTTATATAGCTAATTATAATCGTACGTAATTAAGTGAACAGAAATATACAATTATATGTTGGAGATATAAAAGCAAACTTGTAAGATTTTGAAAAGAAAAATCCGACGTTAGTTTTTATTTAGGTAGATGCATACGTTTTTTAGTCTACACAACAAGACTAGCATCTTTCTACAAATGTCACGGCGATCGAGTGATTACTAAAGGCTTGTATCTTTCCCTCGAATCTTTTGCATCTGACGAAAGCAATTAAAAGTTTTATCGACGTTTTCTTTCGATCGCGTCTCGTTATTTCCCGGAAAACGTATTCGCGGCTATTAGCCAGCGTCGCGTGTTGCAGCGGACGAGAAGATTGCCGGTTAAATGTGGCATTATAAAGCAGCACGATTTTCGCGGGTCATACAAGAATACCGAAGCATGGAGTTTCTAGCACGAGTATCCTCTTGGAACGGAAAAGGAGAACTCCCTTGCCGGCACCGGCAGGAGAGACCGTCGGTGGATCTTCTCCTGTTTGAGACGTGCTCGGAATATATTTCCGTTCGCGTAGCTCTGCGTAACACCGAATTTTCCCGGGAAAGTCGATCGGAGAAATTCCTCGCGTGACGGTGGGTTAATGTCCGTGTACGTTCATCACGAGTGAAGCTCTTCGTCTGCGAAAGAAAATTCAGAAAGAATTTGGAGAAACGCGTCGACAGTCCGTCAGGATCTCGAAATATCCACGCTGCGCGCATTTTTACCACGGTAGCATACCAAGTATAATTTAGTGTTATATTACGTAAATCTTTATAATATAACAAACAAATATAGCCGACTTTATTTATTTTTAAATAAAATTATAATTAATACAAATAAAAAATTTTAGTGAATATTTTTTTGACACAAAAAAAATAAATTATATAATTTATAATGTATTTCTATATAATTATTATATTTTTATAAAATTTATAATAACATTACACGCACGCACTAATTGCGCGTGTAATTTGCCACTTATCGTTCACGATTTATTCACAATACGCCTTTCACACTATTATTATTTTAGATATATTTTAGACATTATATTTTTCAAGAGTACGAAAAAATGGCATCGCTTTAGTTTGACTTCAAAGTTAGATACGAAAGCTTTGAAGGACCGTTGGGCACGAATGAGGCATACCATTATTCGTGTCTCGCGAGTCATCCTACGTATTCATAAAGTTTTATTTGAATTGATGAGTTTGGACCGGCGACGCCGGCGTTCCCCTGTAAGTTTGCCCTATATTCCGTTTCTGTAGATGGATGCCGCAAAAGGTCTTGACTTTTATTCGAAACGCGTTGACGATACTTTTAAGCATCGCTGCCAAGGTGGTTCGAAATGAATATCGATTTGGGCATTAAGGTTTATGGCGAGAGATAGGAGATTTAAGAGTCGAAGTCTCGACAAAAGTTTAATGCGCGATTTTTGTTGTAGCAGCAGACAGTCTCCCCCAGAATATATATATATATATATATATATATTTCAGTCCTTTGAAATATACAGAATAAGACAAAGATTGCCGTCGGATAGGCAGGGATGGAAAGAGAGAAAGAGGAAGAGAGCATCTCGCATTTGCATGAGAATTGAGCCCTTCTAGTGTGTGTGCTGGATGCGAAATATTTTTCCGTTTATTATTCCTATAATGTGCGAGTGTGTCGCAAGAGAAACTCCCTGTGCGTATTTGTATTTGTTTTATTTATAAATATCTCTCGTCGGTTCGCGATAAATCGCCGCCGAACGTAAATTTCGAAGACTGCGACAGCGGCTTATTACGGCTTCTGATACTAATTAATCCTCACCCGGCGTACTAAATTACTGGAGCAGCTAACGGAGTTAGAAATGCATACTTTATTCATTGTCGGTGATTAAAGGAGGCAGCGAGAGATCACGGCGGCCTCCGGTTATAAAGCGCATCGCTCGCGTTCGAGGCGTGAAGACTTCAGGGGGCAAGTTAACTCGTATAAACTTTTGCGAGAGTTAACTCCGGCTATAATTTTGTCGTTCGTCCTATCTACGCGGAACTTTTAAAGCAACCTATTGTTACGTTTCACCTAGACAAAACTCGTTAGCGCGACCGACAGTCAGGAGTTTTCCTTAACGAACACATGCGACAATCTTGCCATTTCTTCGTGTTTTTTCTTCTATATATATAAAGAAGACGTTATGTCTTGTAATGAAGGAAATTGAGGAATGAAGGATAATCAATATTTGAGTCTCAGAATTACGTTTTCATCTCGTAAATAAATATTGATTTACATAACATGATGCATGCAAGTTATAAATTAAGAGAAAAGTAAGTTTAAAATTTTATTCAATTCTTGAAAATTTGATAAACGTTGTAGCTTTGCATTGCATAATACTATTTTAATTAATGAAACGACATCAGATGTCAATTAATCACAGGGACGCTGGATATCCGGCTGTTTTTGTCTTTTACAAATGTACGCGCCGCGTTAACGCTCATTACGCCGAGAAGAAAAGAGGAAATAAGAAGGAGAATTTTGGATCGTGTCATTAATTTTAATACCGTCCTGAAACGTGAGAACTCAACGTACTTGAGACGACAACGTCGAGTTAGGGGGTCACGTAGGAAAGGAAAAATTGCGATCCATTCCTCTTAATATGATTACGCCCGGCATGTTTTCCTTAATGCCGGTACACGTTCCCATTTACGAAATATCGTTAACTATCTAGAAATTAAGGTGTGAATGTACTTTCTTCGTCGCCATTAGTCGTCGCGATGTTATTTTAATCGCGTCTTTTAAAAGCGAGACTCGAGGAAAATTTTAACGAGAACAAACAATGCGAACACTCCTTATTTTTCGTCTTTCGAGTTAAATTCAACGCATTGTGTGAAATATGTGTGTAAAATAAAAATAAGACGGATACGAGTGATATATTTTAATCGATATCGAGGATTTGATAAATACTATCAGATCCAATTATTTTTTTGAAAAATCAAATTTAAATACTTGAAATTGTTTGGTAATGCAATTAAATATTAATGAAAAGAGGCAACAATGAAGTTGCTTAATAACTTATTGATTTATTATTAGTGAGTCTGAGATTATTTCTACCATTGTGCTGCAACATGTTTTAACACAATAACGCGATAGTATATTTTAACACGCAGTGCATTAATATAACAAATACATATATTTTGAAGCAATTGTTCTGTATAACCGATTAATTTATATGATTAATTTAAATATTTTTTGGTGAGACCCAATTTATTTCACAAACAGCAATATTTTTCGTTAGATTATGAATTATTAATGCACACTGTGAATTATGTTTAAATATTTACATATAAGAGTAATAAATACAGACAATAGTTATTCGTTTCACACGCAACAAAACTGCATTTTTTAAATTTCCAAATTAATATTACAGTATCACAAGCGAACTAATTTATTCAAACAAGAATATGCCATTTAATAAAAATCTAATTTCTTTTCTTTACTGAAAAAGTCGCAAAAGTCCGGTAAAAGTTTTTCCAAAATGGCTCCAACGTCGTCTTATCTTACAACCGCTAATGGTTCTTTTAAAAATCTGCCAGTTAATTTAACAGCTGCGATTCGCGTTATACGATGATAAAATCGTTCGCGGCGATCGGCCGGGTAAAACCGGGTGTGGTTTATACGCTCGCAAGTTATCCGTGGCCAGTTAATAACGCAATCTGTTTTCGGCACGCGGCAAATTTCCGTGACGGCGGCGACGAGCAACTTGGATAGTCGCAAGGGGTAAACTGTATAGTTAGTCATGCAGATTAGACGTCGGCGTTCGTGTAGTCGCGCGTGTTCCAGAAGCTGTTTCGCCGTCCGCTGGTTCGGGAGCGACTATCCCAACTCCCGTTAGCCCATATATTCCGTGCACCCTCTCATTCCGTCTCTCCCTTGCACCCACCCTTGGGAACCACCTCGGTTGCATAGAGAAAGAGAGGGAGAGAGAGTGCGGTTAGAACGCCGCTAATAATAGCGATGAATTGTTGATGACGTCGCGCTGTACTCTGTATTTATGTACCGACGGGTCCCCAGCCGCGCACTCTATAGAGAACGGTCGCTCTCTATCATTCTCTCTTTCGCGTCACGTGCGAGAGAGCCGCGTCACCCTCTTCGGGGTCTCCGCTGGTCCCCACCCTCTCAGCCTGCGAGATATGCGATGAACAAGCCGATGCTCTCTATTACGGCGAATTCATCCGCGAAATTTGCGTGCCTGCCATCCCTCGACATTAACCCATCCCCCCGAAAGAGGGTGCATTTTCGACCCGCGGTAACACGCCCCGAAAAATCGTGCCCCGACTGGAAACGAGCGCGTTTTAGGGATAACGGTAGTTCGCGGGAATCGAGCGACACGCACGTGTCGCGAGCAAACAGTCGCCACGTGTTCGTTTTAAATTTCGACGCGGTCGAAGAAGTGCCGTACGTGATTGAACTGAAGGCGAGAGAGAGAGAGAGAGAGAGAGTTGAACAACGGTACCATTCTTGAACTACAGTTTGATGATCCTCTCCTATATCTTCTTTTTTTAATGATATTTGTCTCGGTATATGTTAGAAGCTCCAAAATCGAGAAGCAATTTGTTGCATTTTATCCTTCCGTCATTTTGATCATATATATTATATATTGATTAAGCAATTTTAATCACGCTTTAACGCGAAAAGATACACATAAGATATAATAGTAGAAATTATTTATTCAAAATTATAAATTTACTGAAAAAATATTAAATTATTAATTTACTTTTATATAGAATTAAGTTAATAGAGAACGAAAATTTTTATAACTATCCCTTTCACATTCTTTTTTATGCACGATGTATGTATATCCCGTGGTTTTCCATGCGGACGCTAAATTAGTACCTGTGCTTTGCGCGCTTACAGACGGAGGGTTTATACGAGCGCCCGCGCATGGGTATGAAAGAAACGAAAACCTCTCTCTTTCACGTTATGCGAATATATGTGGAGATAATTAAAAAAAATTTTTCGGACACACGTGAATTTGACGCGTGAATAGCGAAAAGCATTGCGCGCAGCGCCGGCTCTTAGACTGCTAGTACGGTCTTCATTACGATGAATTCATCCACGGCTTTTGAGCTAAAAGAATAAATTGTTTTGACGCAAAAAAAAAAAACATAAATGCGCACAGAGAGAAGAACCGTATAATGCTCGGGAAAGATATCAATGCGGCGGTGGTAATAACGTAACATATCGCGAATATCGATCTATTTTTAACCTAATTAAATCCCTCGAGAAAAGAAAATCGCGAGAGAATCGATAGTTTGTATAGGAAGTATATGAAGAAGGATTTTTCAGATACTGTTGCGAGCAAATGATATAAGATAACGATGCTCTTAAGTTCTTTAGTTTCATTATATGGAAAAGTATCTCGTCTTCAATCTTTTTGCGGAGAGGAAAAATATTAAATTATACTCGTAATAAAGCACGCCACGGGAATAAATACAGCTATGAGTATAACATGGATGAAACGAAGAGAGTGTATTAATATGTACATATTTGAAAAAAAAGATTAAACAGTAGAAATTTTAATAAAATAACTCGAGATACGTTAATAACGTTATTCGTCTTTTGTGAGAAAATTCTATGTTTTATTAAATCCCGGCGTAATTTATCCCCATGTTAATTTAATACGTAAAATTAATTGTGACTGGAAATTTAATTAATATTAATCAACAGCAAAATATATTGCTTTGATAAATGTGATTTCGCAGACTTGGTACGTTTGAATATTATTTTAAAATGCGAGATGATTATTAACAGCATTGATTTCGCGGAACGCACAACATATATAATCCGTTTCTTATCAAGATTTTCACGGGATTTCTGGCAATCCCCGACACGACACCCCGCCATTGTTACTCTCTCCATTGTATTCCCGAGAAAAGCCGATATCCTGCGCGCACTGACTCGAACAATAAAATCTGTACAAATATCTTCTCGCTTTTTTTAGTTTTTGGTAATACAATTATCATCCATACGTACCGATAGAAAAAAAAAAAATAATAGTTAATTATTCTTTTATCTTTAATACAGTTACGCGAAGATGGAATTTTATTTTATTTTAATCGAAAATAGAAACGGTAGTTACTCGCTGCTTAGATCGCGTGTGTGATGTTAAAATAATAATCCACCTCTCTATAAAAGTTTTAGAGGTATCAAAGCAAGTTTACTTTTGACGTTGATAAATTTACATTTAATGATGAACATGCTCAGCTTGTCACGACATGTTAGTTAGTAAGACTAACTAAAGGCTAATGTAGCTCGTATACTTGTACCCGACCAGCTTTCATGTTCGCGAATCAAAGCGCGCACACACTTCCTTGTCTATAATTTATGCTTGCAAATCGGCTTATACATCATTCGACGTCATCGTCGTCTTTGTCGTTTTCGTCGAACTTGCAGAGTCGTATAGATAATACGAACGAGATGCGCGATCCTATCGTCGCGAGATGGTAATTAATGCACCAGCGATCTTCAAAGATACACCAATTGCCTCTTTTAAAAATGTTTATTTCTTGTACCACTGTTCCATGAGATTCGTTCTGGAAACGCGATACTCGACGAAACGGGATTCGTCCAATTATGTAGACTGAGGGATGCAGCGAGATTTCGCGTTCCATTTTACCGACAGTCTTGACAGCTCCATTCGCTAATTAAAGGCTTCTTTCTTAGCTAAGCGGAACGAAGCGCAGTCAGGTACGCTTACGGAACTTGATTGACTAACAATACTTATTTTTTTCGTGGAATTATTTTTATCACGTTCAATAGATCTCATCCGGAGCTTATAACGCGTCATCGCGCAATGATCCTCATTTTTGACA
Source organism: Formica exsecta (assembly GCF_003651465.1). Taxonomy (NCBI): domain Eukaryota; kingdom Metazoa; phylum Arthropoda; class Insecta; order Hymenoptera; family Formicidae; genus Formica; species Formica exsecta. The sequence goes on from NW_021848510.1 coordinate 80,424, forward strand.
TTTATTTATAATTAAATGCGGTGTATTATAACAATATTTTCAAAGAAATACATAAGTAAAATTGTATATTTACAAGGATACATATTATCGTGATTATTCGCTAGCACGACAAAAGTTTACCGTGTTTCCGCATTCTTATTTCGCGAGAGTCGCAACGGAACAAAGAGAATTCGCTCCCACGAGCAGCATTATCGCGCGCGCGCGACGGTAAAAACATAATAAATACCCAGTCAAAAACGGCGCGGATCCGCTTCCTGTTTATGAGGGAACTTGCGTAATAAAACGGAAACGACTTTTCGCACCGTGGAGACCACCGTCGCACACCGAGAAGACGGTATAAGAGGGCGCAACAGAGAAAGAGAGAGAGAGAGAGAGAGAGCGGGAGGTTGGGGGCGAGCAGCCATTATGAGATGAAATTTTACTGTGCTAGTCACGCCGAGAATGCAAACTGCACGACCGCGGGGCAAGCACCAAGTTTCGCGACCATGGAGCAGAGGAAGGAGGGGGTGGAGTGGGGGGAATTCCGTTTCCTCTTCGACTGGGGTTGCGCGTAAATTTGTAAAACGACGGTCTCGCGTCGCGTGCTTATATACGGATTTTCAGTCTTCGTATGCGGCGGAATGTTTAGCGTCGTCGTCGCCCGCGTCGTGCAAGACTCCCCGAACCCGGTCACGATTGTAATACAAGCTATACACACGGCCGGAACTTCAATTCTCCGATCGTACGTGCGCGCGCAGAAAATTATGCGGAATGAATG
>NW_021848510.1:81219-115530 GCF_003651465.1 Formica exsecta
AATGCCGAGCGTGGAATGAAATTATTGTTCCTCCTCCTACGAAGAATGGGAATCCCGGGTATGTTGGACGCCGGGTAAAACATCGTTTTGAAATCTCGGGGGGAGCACGATCCGGCGGTTTCTGGACGATTCGTTGCAAGCGAATTCCTTGAATTTCCCGCATAAATTCTCAACCCTTTTTCCGCCGACAACGATGAGAGCGAGAAAGAGCGATGAACGGAACAAGGTGTGGAAACGAAAAATGATCCGATCCACGGAATGAAAAAAAAAAAGAATATATCTACATATATTTTATATCAATAGAGTAAGAGAGCACGATAAGAAAGAGAACAGACCATTTTTTTTTCCCGAAAGATTTGATGAGTGACCTATTTTTGGAATAAAAATTTATATTTTTGAAATGACTGATTGATCGATATGTTTAAATAATTTCCGTGGCTATATTACATGCTTAAAATGTGTATATCTTTTTTCATTGATTCTAGTAATAACAAGCATTCCCTTTGACGTTATTAATTTTGCAACGTAATTTGTCGATTGTGCTTCGCATACGCTGATTATTCGTAAATAATTTCATAGGTGGAAAATTAATCTTTTAGTGGAATATCAGCTAATGGAAGATCAATTTTATACGATGCAAACAAATTTTGCTACAAAGTTTGCACTTTATTAACGTAGTTCCATAGTGCTTGGATTAGTTGCATCAATAAATTATCATTGCATAAATGCATGATTTATAAATGCAATTTGTTAACTTGAAGAGTTTATTAATTTTAACATTTTTTATCGTTTATCTTAAAACGTATACTTTACAGTAAACATAAAGTTAATAGAGAAACGTAGAAACTGAATCTTGAAAATTTCTTTGATCGCACATGTTTTTAAAAGATTTTATACAATACACATTCTCATCACTCAAGACGCTTATGCGAATCCGTCTCTAATTGTGGATTAATTCAAAATTATCTTGATTACAAGTCGACTGATTAACATACGGAGTGGACGATTCGCGACGTATGTTGCCTTCATCAAATTGTCCCGGGAACATACGGTTAAGAGACGAACAGAGTTACGTACGGAGTAAACGTAGAAGGGAGGGGCTGGGGAGGGCGACTCCACAGAGGGTCGTTAAGAAAGTCGTTAGACCCGGTGGCAGAATAAGCGAGCACAGAATCCGGGAAATTTAAATTCGGCTCGTCTCACATCACAAGAACGAGAGAGAGAGAAAGGGGGAGGAAGGAGCGAGACGCTGGATGGACCACAGAAGCTCTCAGTCCCCGAAGGAATTATAAACAAATGGCCTCGCTCGGTACAGCAACCCCTGCTGCGCCAACCTCCGCTTCCTGCCGCCGTATAACGACACGTTATTCGCGCTGTTACGAGGTACTTGCGAACTCGCCGTATCCGAGACACGCCATCCCATCTACCGTATGCTGGCGCCTCTGCAGTTTTGCTGCACCTGCATAATTTGTAACGGGCGACGTCGAATGCCGCGTAAGAGTTACAGCGAGACCGATTGATCAGAAATCTTACGTATGCGTCATATAACTGCGTAATGTTACGAAATATTTAATTTTTGTATATATTAAATCTTTACGCGAGCAAAGAAATGCGATTTTTTTTTTTAACTCGCCGAGCTGTTTGATTTGATTCTTCGGTGATTTAATCTTTGGATTTTAATATATCTTTGTAGTATCCGATTTCAAAGTGAATTGATTATCGGATTTTCGAATACTTGATTCGCTGAGTTTGGCGAGCGCTCACATTCCAGAATCACGAAATCGTCGGATCTTTGAATTTCCGATTAGAGAAATTCTTCAATCTTTCAAAAGGAAATCTCTTTTCTCGAATTCAACGAGATTCGGATTTTCAATAATTAAGGAAACGCTGCAGATTCGTCTTACGGGAAAATGCTGAATTCCGCGAATAACGGAGGAGAGAAATTCTGTGTTCGAAAGATTTGCCTTTTCTCGTCTGAATTTATTTGCCAAGATAAATCTCGTATTTGTTTTCACAACCGAACGAAGAAAGTATCAAACATAAAATACATATCATACCTCGCTTAATCGTCATTCTACATATATCGCATTCTAGTTTGAAATCTCTTTGTTCCTTCGAAAATTACAAGAGAAATAATTTAAATCTAATTCTGTTAACGACAAAGAGAAAGGCGACTTTTCTCGTCGACGTTATGGTTAAGAAATAATGCTTAATCGATAGCGGAAGAGAGAATGGAGACGCGGCAGCAACAGCTACCCTCGTCGAAGAGGGATGCGCGAAGGGGGAGAAGACGAGAAGGAGCAAGAGAACGCGGAAGACGTTCGCGGCGGTGGTGTTGCATCCCTTGATGCATGTAACCAATTTCGAACCGCACGCGCCATAACCGTATCTGTGCACGCAGCCACGTAGACACGCGTAGACGGAGAAAGAGAGAGAGAGAGAGAGAGTGAGACTACGTTGCGTATCGTCTACGTATTAATCCCGGGTATATAGGCGCGTCTTCGCTCCGTACTCTCTAGACGTTGGCGCTCGTATCTTCCCGTAACCTCAGCTCCCGATGAACATCGCCGCGCGGTTTTGGCCGCGATTCATATTGCAAAAGCACGCTAATAGCATTAGCGTTTAATTAAGACCGTGCGCCGAAATTAATTTTGCGCCCGCCAAACTTTGTGTTGGCATTTGTGTCATAAGTACAAATGCGAGCTTGGCGAATATATGTATAGAGAAACGGGCGACCGATTCTGCCAAGTATCCGATAGCGGGTGCAGCATCCAATCGTGGTCCAGACTATTCCGAGTTCAAAATACTCGCTTTTTCACGACGAATTTCCGCGCGGTAAGACTCGTTTGAACCGCATTGAAGATAATTCCGCGCCGTTTACGCCGTACAACAATTCAATCTTCCTTACGGAATGGTTATATCCGGAAAATTACCCCCCCAAGAGTTATATCGCTGCCAAGTCTTCCGTGTCAAGCCACGGCTGTTCTCGACCCAAACAGCTGAGCCGACAGACTGAACCACTCCATTCTGCGAATGTTGTGTTACATTACGTCACTAACAGTCGCAACGCAATTGTATAATTTGTGCACTCGCGATGCGCGTTAATATGTATATTAAATAGTAAAAACATTTAAAGTATATTTTATTTTTATCACATTTTATGAATATTCTAAATGTTTTTAAATAAATGTCAATAATTAAGGAACATATCTAATAACTATTAAGAAAAAGAGAAGACTCTGGCAATACCATATAAATAATAATTATAAATACTACGAATCTTTTTTACACATTATGATAAAAATACTGTCGTTATATCGATTGATCGGATAAAGAAAGCTTTAATAATATTGATTGACATCAATATTATTGACTACGTATGACATCAGAAAGATATACGGCTTTTATTATAGATGGTTTACCTGTTTTCGATGCTAAACCAATTTCACGCTAACTACATGTTTATGACAAGCTCTGCTCGAATTTATGCAGTTATTATAAAAGTAAGATTAATGGAATACAGCTAGGTGAATTCCGTAATTTCGTCCTCGCTTGTAGTTTCATGCTTATAATTCTTAATCCCCAACCTCTTGATGGAACGATGCCACCGAATATCGATCGATATTACTGCCCTCGAATCGAATCCTCGCCGTTGCGTTCACTAGGTCGAGTGCGCTCTTCTAACGATAAGAGTGCCTCGTTTATATATAATAAGCGCTGGCTGAGTAACTGTGCCTCCGCTGCACTTAACTACTGTTTCATCCTCCTACCGGGATTGAATGAAGAGGGCAGCGCCGACGAGAGAAAGACCGGAGTGGCTCTCCGGAAATGAGCCTCTCCTCGGATAGATCATAAGCCGCCGTCCGTGTTTAAGATCTAAGACGACTTATTATTAGCGAAGCGTCATAAAGCGAACGCGATTACTATCCGACTCTAGAGCTTCTTTTTTCGTGTTTGCCAGACCTGCGCCAAAGCGCCTTACGATGAATACGAATAAATCGATTCTCCTTGAAAGCTCAGTGTATAAAGAAACATAAATAAGATTATATATGAGTATAAAACTGATTGTGAAAAGAGTTATAGGAGATGATAAAGATGATCAAGAAAAAAAAGCAATCGACGCGGTTAAAGAAACGTTATAATGATATATAACGGAAATATAGAGAGAGATCGTTGATATTGTGGTCGTAAATGGATGGGTAACGGAAGAAATAAAGAGGTTCGCGAATGCGAAATCGATAGGAGCGAGATATATTAGTGATGGAAAGAGATATTTGGGTTGAGAGAGGATGCTTAAACTAACGCGTCTGGAAGGATTAAATAAAATAAACTTACGATTTAAAATCGATGGAGGGTATAACATTTATAAAACGTTTCCCAAGCGTACCGCGATTTACAATCGTAAGGACGCTTTCATCGACGATAGTAAATCTTTTGTTCGTGCCGTTGAAAGGGCCAGATCGAACTTTTATTGTGATCGTGCGACACGCGAGAATCACCGGTGATCTACTTTTTTTCCTTTCTTTTTTTTTTTTTTTTGCTTTGAGGAGCGAAGAGAAGAATAATAGCGAACTATATCGAGAGCGAGTCCCGTATCATGGAATTTTTCGCAGGCTGCAAGTCCCAGCAGTGTTTCTATTCATTCGACTGGCCTAGTTTTTTGCCATCTCCGTCGTAGGAATGGCGAACGTCACGACCGACATTGTGTCGCAAGTCGTACGCGATAATTCTTTTTATGCACTGCAATATATTTAGATCGTGGTTTATGTATAGCAAGGACAAACTTCTTACATTTTACATGTATCTTTTTCGTGATTAATTAGAAAATTGGTCTTTTCGTAGATTAGCTCTATAGATTGCATCTAAATATCGATTTTCAAAACATATTTATAAAATTTTTTAGATTTTTATTTAAAAAGATAATAATAATTATTTTTATTAAAAGTTTGAAGACGTTAAATACAAGCATCGAGTAATTAGAATACTAATTTAAGATTTATCAGTGCATTATTTAATACTGTATGACAAAGAGAGAGAGAAAGAGAAGTGCTGATTTTCTAAATATATTAAATTGAGGATAACAATTTGATCGAACGGAAATATGAAATAACATCTTGGTGTTATTCCGTAAACTGATATCAATGAGTAGTAAGGAAATAGCACGATCGACTAAAGCTTTAAGAGAAAGGATCTGACCGATATTCCGGAAAATATTACGGGATACTGTTTAGGGTTTACGCTCCATTTAAGGTTTGTCTTTCCTCCTCATCTTTTTATTCCCTCGGGATGTGCCGACGCGTGCGCGCACTCGAGCGTGAACGTGTGTATTCGACGCATGTGCGTGTTTGACAGTCCTATAAAAACAGCGAACATGAAAAGTATTTCGTCCTGATGATTCTGCTTAGATTTTCTACGGGTTAAGACGCGCAACGTCATGGATTAAGCGGCTTTCGAAAGAACCGATGAAAGTTGCTGAAATCAGCGAAAAGTAACGAGAAACATTTAGAACGCATTTACGAAAAATTGAAACAAAAGGAAAAGAGACTTTTAAGACATTTTCTTTTAATTTTCCCTCACAATCAGCAAAAATTTTATCTGCGGCTTAATTGACGCGCGCGCGAACTATCTAACATTAAATAGTTTAAAAAATGAAAAATTCGAATAATGCGAAGATAATAGAAATGTGAAAATAAGAACATCTTATTCACACAACTTTTTTAATAAAGTTTTATTTGAGACTTTATTAAAACAATTTAACTATTTGCCACCGTAAATTAATTAGCAAATGTACAATTAAGTTATTAATCGAAAGTTATGAAAAGGATAATAGACTTTTAAAAATAAATACACAGCGATATATGTATAATATATAGAACGTGCTGTTGCAATCATATTTATGATTTTATTGCATTTCGATAAAAAATATCAAATATCTGTTCTCTCAATCATAAATTTTATTCGATACTTTGAGTTGATTAAATTATTGGATCATATGATTTTAAAAATTTCAACCTCATTATTTTAGATAAAAGATATTAGCGACATTATATATATATTAAGAAAATATCCGCCGAGCGAATTAATTTTAATTAATAATAATTATAAATTAAATTTAAAATTTGCTACTTAGACGGCGGTCGCGTCGAGTAATATCCTATCGGAATAAAATGAACTGAGACAAAAATAAAGCACGCAAAGGATCATAATGGCGTGGACAACCCCGCACGGTCACATATAACGGGGAAATGTATCGCGATCAGAAGCATATCGCGCGGAATGCCATTATGAATTTTATGTCGACCGATCCCGCCGATATTGCTAATAAAAGTACCACCTCGTCTCGCCTCGTCGACGTTCACCAATTTTCCATTTGATTTTCATCATGCGTGACACGCGTCGCGACTTTCATATTTCGTCAATTCCCTCCGGAATTATCGAGATTCCTTTCATTCGCGTTCCATATTCGTAAGATATAATACACCATTTATATCGTATTATTACACAGGAGGCATTGCACGAAAGAACTTCTCTTTTCTTTTATATGTATAAAAAATTCTTCTTTTCTTTTATATAAAAAATTTTCAAAGATTCGGAACACAAGCCAAAATTGAAAGCTAAGAATAATTAAGGATGATTGCCGTATGTCAATTAAGTTTTTCATTAAATCATACGTTATGTAACTAGCAGGACATAAAAGCTAGTTGCGCAAATTCTATTTGCAGTAGATCTAATTTTCCTGCATTAGCATTTCTCAGAGGATGTTTAGCAACGAACAGGTTAAAGAAAACACGTCTGAACGAGAAAAGGTATTATCGTTGTCAGCTGTGAGCTTCGCACAGGAGGCAGCTTGGAGGGAATAAAATTTAGAAGGGGTCATTCTATTTAAAGAAACGTTAAGAGATATCTCTCCCGCGCGGGACGAGAGGGAGAGGAGTCGTCGTTATTGTGTGTTCGAGGTACTTTCCATCGCGAAGACGTATATCGTTTTTCTTAAACTCTTTCGCCTTTCTGCCGCGTTTTTTTTCTTTCTTTCTTTCTTTTTTTATCGGTCCTTTCTATTTCCTTCGATCCGGATGTGATGGGACTTCCAACGACGACGACAACGACAACCATTCGCTTCGGGCCAACTCGACCTTTTGCGCCGAGGAAGAGCGCGGGGTTTCGTTTCTCGACCATAGCTATACAAAGGGACGGTTGGTTGAAATCTGAGATGGAGAAAGGGAGGGAAAGAAGAATATATGTATACATATATATACCTATGTTAGTGCGGAGATAACGTATAGCGCATGCAATTTTATTTCAGTGCGAACTGACCGGCACTTTCTTCGCCGGAACAGAAGCGATCGTTTTTCGTGGTTCGAGGAAAGCACATCGTGATACTGCAAGCAATATCATAACAGATTGATTCAATATATTGTATATCGAGGATACATTTAAATTTGTTTAAAGAATTGTATAACAATAGCATGTCACGGAGTATCATATCGGTTATTCATATTTCAGACAATGAGAGATTATCTATCTCCCTTTTTATCCCGATTGCACAAGAAATTTTATCACAGGGTGCCACTGCACTCTATGATGATTTCCACGAGTTTGGGCGCATACCGTAACGGCACGCAGTCAGCCATAACGCCATTGTTAACCGCGGTTGGCCCCTGGCTGGAAATTTCAGTTTATGAAATTGGATCAGAGGGTTTGAAAGCCGGATGCATAAATTTTCATTTTAATAATGGCGCCCGAGTTATTCCGGATATAAATTCGTTAAGGCTTTTACGGGAAAAGGAGGGAACACATGGATGGGGGGAGGGGAATGCGCGCAGAAGCGAGAGCGATTTTGTGCCGCGTAATCCACAGTTTCGTGTTTGCCGAAATTATTCGCGTTTCCCAAAGAGGACTTTCTTCCATACGGAAGAGGGCTTCGTAAACAGTAGGTAAACTCGGAATCTCGATTCCCCTGTTTATTCTTCGATTTGAATCCGCTTTCTGATCCTCTCGCCTGACCCGCCACCCTCTAATACTCTGCAAAATCAGCCGCTATTGAATGTCTCCTGCGTGTCAAATATAAAGGAATCCGAGGAACAGAAATTGTCTCTCAAAAATAAGCCGGCAATCACGCAAGATCGACGATGCGCGTTTTAAAGCAATTTTGAAATATATATAATCTCCTTTATAGAAATTTTAATTCTTATCGAAACAAGAGACACGCATTTCCAGTGAACACAAATGAGAATTTCATTTTCACATATATATAATATTTAATATCTCTTATTAAAAATATCAAAAATTTACGGTTTTTTTTTTATTACAGACACGAAATCAAAATTTGTGCAATATTAACCGGCTCATCTTGCTACGATATTTTTCCTCGCTCGATATTTCAAAACCGAGCTTAAACAAGCTCACCTGTCTCGATTTCTCCAAAAAGTACAAATCGTAAACGCGAGCCGACATTCGCGAAAGTGCATGGATTACGATTTCCTATCGCGATGTATTTTCCACGCCGTTTGCCTCCTCGGCCTCTCTTTGTCCCGCACAATCCGCAAGCTTTACGACGAAAGCCCGGGATTGACCTCCGGTGTTTCTTTCTTCAATACAGTGGCGGATTAAGAGATCTCGAGGAGCACAAACTGACTTTATCCGTTCATAATCAGCAGGTATAAATTTCATTCAAAATTCAATAAAATATATTTTAAAAAGAGATATATCAAAATTGGAAGATTTATGAAAGAATAATTTTAATGATGTCATATTTATTATGTGAAACTTTATGTTATAACATCTAAAAAACTAGAAAAATATTGTACTTATTGAAGAAAAGGAAAAGAGCCTCCACACATTTTATTTAAATATAATTTTTTTATTTTTGATAGATTTTTAACGATAAAATACTGAATTTTTATGTTTTAATATTATTATAAAACCTTGATATTTAAGAGAAGCTTCTGTCAAAGATTTTTCTTTTTATATTATTACAAATTACATTGTCATTTCAATTATTGTCGCTAATTCATTACAAGTATTTTCGAGTTAATCAGCTATATTATTAAATCTACCTTTTTTTAAACGTTTATTATATATAATTTATTCTCTTTTCGATTACGTTTCTTTTTTTTGTGCTTTATTCTTCATTATTATTTAAGAAATGTATTATAGTTGCCATTATTTTCTATATAACGTCAATTGAAGTCGACCGTGATGCAGTAACGAGTGAGCCGAAATACAAAAAAAATTGTAGAGAATCAGCGGGAAATAGAGGTGGACGAGCCATCTCGCGTTCATTTTCTCGCTGAAAAAAGATTTTCACGAATGACTCTCGCATCCGCTCGCCGGTTCCCCAAGTTGGCTTCGCATTTTTTTCTGTGCGTTCGTCCCTTTTTTCCTTCTCTTCTTTCTCCTCGTCTCCTCACGTTTCGTCGCGGCGGTCCCTTTACGAATTGCATATAAAATATGTACCATCCCGCTGCCTCTGGTATTGCTTCTAGTCCGTCAAATTGGATTTCCCAAAAATGGCCGCGAACTGTTTTTCTCACTTTCTACACATTTCCTATTCTCATATATTCTAATGCATTAGTGTGATATTGAAATTAGTTGATTAAGTTTGTTTGATATAACGATTCCTCGCAATTTTATAATCGTTTTTATTATTTAATTATCATTTGTATTAACGATGTGAGGATGGAAGAATGATGAGAGATGAAAGACAATAATTACAATAATTTAACTAAAAATAATTAAATAGATTATACATTTAATATAATACAATAATGCAAATTCTTAAAATACTTTTTTTGATATAATTACAGATAAATAACAATCATAATTTATGTTACTGTTTTATTTAATATAAAAGATTATTTTTAAATTTATATATATATATAAGTAGAACTAAAAATTATTTATAGTCAACATCTTTTATAAAATGCGCGTCCATAAATGAACGTGTTAATTTGCACAATGCAGATCTGTTGAATGAGCACGAATCGAGTGAACATAGACGAGAAAGTGACACGTTGAGTGCATTCGATGCAGAAAGTGAATTAATGTATTCGAGTGTACCTCGCACGCTAGCATCCGATGTCGCAGTGCGAAATATACGACCTTAATTTGCACATTTTGCAATGATTGTCGCGCTGTCGTAGCGCGTCGCCGTTTCAACGATTATGTCACTCAAGTACATATTTGATTTGTCAGACATTTGCGGTAAGATGGCAAAATGTGTCACCGTTGAGATATATTGGATTAGATTATTGCGAGAATAATGTCAATCTTCGGGATTTGTGTAAAATTGTGTAAATCTAAATTTCGCCCAGACAAATGTATTTAAAAATATTTCAAGAAAGCTCCGGCCTTAATTTTAGTTGTAAATTTTTTGATAAACTTGAAATTGACATTTGTTTGAGGAATATTATTTTTTCTTTCGTAAAACTTTTTAATATTTAAATTTATTTGCTCCCTCGGAGCAAGAGAGAGAAAGAGAGGAAACTTTTTTCGAATGTGCATTGAACAGTCATTTCGTCGATGACTTTTTATTAACGACGATCAATCGGGACACTTTTGGAAAGCTCGCTCGATAGTCGCAAATAGAAAACAAAACAGATTTCGCTGACAAATTTCATTTTTCGAAGTGCGCGGGATTTATTCTCGTAGCGTTTACAATTGTTTTTAGCCAAACAAACACGAGAGCGCATGGCTATCGCCAAATCAATATGGAAGAACATTTTATCCATCGAATGAATAATTATCGGCGCGTGCGTGTCACTAAATTCGCGCATAAATTGCAAACTACACAAATCGGGCGCAATTTTTCTTGTCGCACGTCACGCGAAATAATTGCACGAGTGCCCCGCGAGCGCATTTACCGTTGAAGAAGAACAGCGCGGCAAAGTTCTTTGTCCAAAAAGGTATGTTCAATTTACTTGGCTTGGACCGAAGCGCGTCGATGATTTATTGTTGAAATTTTATTGAAATGGACTCTCAATAGCATAGTCGAAATTTACGATGCGTTCGCGCGTGTGCACGTTCGCGAATTTATGATACGGCGAGTATGAAAGCACAGGCACGCTAGTGCAAATACGTATTCGTGGACAGAACAACCGTTAATTAAGCCGCGGAGAAAAATTATGTCAAGCGTTCCGGAGTGTATTTTAATTAATCGTGCGCTTCATTAAAAATCACGGTAAAAATCACGGTCTTTAAAAAGACAACTTCCGTAATAAAATATGTAGAAATAACCGATGTCATTAGTGACACAGAATAAACGCGACGTTTGTACTGTATATATATTTTCGTAATTTAAAAAATTTTAGATAATTAGTAATTGTCAGTTGCGTTAATATCTCAATATTGACATTGAATAAAAACCTACGCTAAAATTCTACCTTTACTCAAATTTTAATTAAATTTTGCAAAATTCTCATGTTCCAATGAAACTGTTATATGAACGAGCGAAACGGTATAGCCAGCTCAATCTCTCCGAGCGTTCGAAATTAGTTGATTCGTTTTACGAAAGTGATCGAGGGGAAACGATTCACATCGAATTCACGGTATAGAGCGAAGAACAGTGTAATGAGCATCCGTTAAACGAGGACGACGCGAGAAACTCGACGATGAGCAGGGACATTTCTCTCTCTATGTGTGAAAGTCCTATTAGCGTTTGCGGAATTGCGCGAGAACGCATAAAGGAAACGAGTGGCAGACCGGCGGTAAACGCGACGAGATGCGAAATTAACTGCGAACTCTACGTCTTTCTTCGCGACTCGGGTCGTAAGACGGAAGTATAAGAGCCCGTGAGAGGTCATACGACTTTCCCGGGGACGTCTCGTCCCTGCCCCCCTTTATCCGGCGAGTCTCGGACGCGAGGGAACGTGCAGCCACGAGAGAAGAGGGCAGCGCGCAGCCACTTTGAAAGTCAAATAAAGTTTTAAATTCTTAAACACTTTATTGCGCCGAGCATTTAAATTTGAATATCATTCGATTACGGCCACGTCGCGCGCCGCACGACGCCACGGCCGGGTAAGACCGCATTCAAATTTATTCCTTCAACGTCCGACTTTTCCCCCTTTTTTCTTCTCTTTTCTCTTTTTTTTTTTTTTTTTTTTTTTTTTTTTTTTTTTTTTTGACCCCCGCACCCGCCGCGAACCATTATTTACCGGGCCTGCCTTGATTCTAGAGCGTTGTGGGACTTGGGCAAATCTCTCGCCCTCGACGAGAGATGTTGACAGTAGGACGAGATCAAAAATATATAGTCGCGAGCATGGTATATAAGTTCGATAGAAGACGTTGAATTTTTTTAGAAAAGATTTCTTTAAATTGTGTAGATAAATGTATGATAAATAATTATTGATTCGCGAGACGTCATTAAATATTGATAGGGCGTTGCTAAGGCATTAAAGAAATAATAAGCTAAAAGTATCTACGCTAATAAAATATTTGAGAATTAATTAATTAATTTTAATTATGTGAATGTTAACGATCATAAATCTCTAGATAGCGTTATAAGATTATTAATTTTTTCCTATAAACTTTTCTGAAACGTGTCGACATAAGTATATTTGAATGTGAAATTTTATTGTAAACGAAATTATCGGTACACAGTATATATTTTCTGTCTCTTCATCCCCTTTTATCTCTTCAAGTTTTGGGCAGCGAAGAGAAAGCGGGAACAACGAAAGATGGATGAAGGGGCGGACGTATTTCTCAATTGTCACCCCACGTCGATGATGATGCTGATAGGAAACCGCTGTAGGAGAATGCGGCGAAATAAAATTAGAAACGGCCTCCGTGTACAAGAGCGTGCCGATATATAGACGGAAATAAAATCATTCCTTATTATGTTATTTCCACTCTCGTCCGTTCCCCGTGTTTTTCCCTTTCCTCTTCTCTCCTCTCGTCTTCTCTCACGACGTGTCTGGTGGCAGCAGAGTGAAAAGCTCCGAAGAGACACTGATTGGCTCAGACTTCAGCCTCTCTCGTGCCATCTTTCTCCTCTTCTTTATTCTCGCCCCTCGCCCCTCGCCTCACGTTCTCCTCGAGAGTTCGCCGGTCGGGCTTGAATGCTCGAGAAAATATTTCCGCGTGCGTCCCATCCGTCGGAGGGAGAATCCCGCGCCGTACTCTGGATTTTTGCACCTTTTTCCAAGATGCTCGTCCATCTCCGCCGACCCTTTCCCTTTCGGACCTTGATGTCCTGCGAGCGTATGGTCACTGACCATGAAATTTTCCATCGTCTCGTTCTCTCTCCGGTCCATATGTGAGGTATCCTATTCCGCCATTCCGATTACTCTTTCAGTATCTATCTACTGTATGTGATTCTCTAATTCTTACGATATTATATAAGTGCATACAATTAATTTTAATTCTAATGCGCCACGTTTTGTAGCGCACTGCTTGTTTCGCCGTTTTTCCCGAACGATAAAATGCTTTTGAATGCTGACAATCCCTGGTCAACGGCAGTACCTATTTGTCGTCCGACTTTGTTCTTGCGTCGCGAGACACAGTCCGCGGGAAATTCCGCGTCTGGAAAATTACACCCCTGCCAGAAGAACGTCGGATTATCCCTGACCCTAGTAGAGAGGAACTAGTAGAGAGGAACTGAAATTAAACGACGAAGTTAACGTCCGCTTCCTGCGGGATTTCGAGATGCACCCGCGTCCGCCCGGCGCTTCTTGTAGTTTCTTCTCTCGATCTCATTATTTTTTTTTTTCTCTTCTTCTCTCGGGTTTTTTTGTTCTCTTTCTTTCCTTTTCCTTTCGCCGTTATCTTCCCCTTTTCTCTCGTTCTCCTTTTCATCCCGGGAGTATTTTCGCTCAACAAACTCGCTGTACTTGGTAATAAGACTCGTTTGCTCTTTATTTCTGCTTTCTTCTGTCCGGTCGGAGCGACAAAGTCAGTTCTGTTGAATCGCATGACAATGCACTTACAGATCCTTTGAAACAAATTGTTAATTTGTTTCAATTAAATTCCAGCAATCAATTATGATAAATAGTATAATATATAGAATCTATATTCATTATACATAGATGTATGTATTATATTCTATTTTTGCGCGGAATAAATATAGTATATTTATAATATTACAAGTTTGTGTGTATGTATATACATATATGTATGGCTTTGCGTACGTATAAACTGCTCTCTCTCTCTTTCTCTCTCTCTCTCTCTCTCTCTCTCTCTCTCTTTCACTTTTTTTGACAGCTAAGAATAAAATATTCTCGCTGATATGCGCGGTGGCAGCGAAAAAAGTTTTTCACGATCGGCAAAAGATACGAACGAGTGAACACGACGTAAAGAAAATCCTGAAAACGGAGTAAAACGAGCAACGTAATATGCGCAAGATAAAATTCAATTTTGAAAATGGCTCTGCATCGTGTTATTGAAAGCTCACCGCATCTCTCCATCTTTCCTCTTTCTTTTATAAATTTTAGATTGCAAGGATTTTTGGAGATTAATTTAAAATTATACTTTTATTTATTTAAATAATAAATATGCGCAAAATATATAAAAATAATATTTAATTAATATATACCTCTCTCTCTTTCACTTTTTTTGACAGCTAAGAATAAAATATTCTCGCTGATATGCGCGGTGGCAGCGAAAAAAGTTTTTCACGATCGGCAAAAGATACGAACGAGTGAACACGACGTAAAGAAAATCCTGAAAACGGAGTAAAACGAGCAACGTAATATGCGCAAGATAAAATTCAATTTTGAAAATGGCTCTGCATCGTGTTATTGAAAGCTCACCGCATCTCTCCATCTTTCCTCTTTCTTTTTCTCTTTTTCTGGCTTTGTGAATGTATTGTATACGCGCGAAATTTTTGCAAAGCCACTATCACGATTCCATAAAGATCGCAGTTGCCTCGCGTGTACCGATAACGCAGTAAACAATTTTAATCACCGAACTCTCTCGTAGCCTGGGATTAGCCTTCAATCTATGTTTTAATCGACTCGATTTAGTGCTGTAATCGGCGATTAGTGACTGTCGCGAGAGATTTTTGGTAGATACTCGTGAATGGGTATATAAAAAATGTCAGATCCAGAAAAAAAATACAGCGAAACGTGCGGTGAAAATTAAACGGTGCTATACGTCAATTCCGGATAGACTGAAATAGATTCTGCGAATTTTTAAAAGAAAAAAAAAACAGGCGTGTTTTCTCATGCAAACGGATACAAAAATGGAAAGTAAACATATCGCATCAAAATAGCATTTAAGATAACATTGCGACAAAAAATATCATATCACGTTCGTTGCATCTTGAACTGAAAGCGTATTGCACGATGTTGACGATTAGTAGTATTGACGTGACGAGCTCATCTCGCTTGCGTAACGAAAGAATCAAATCTCCACGTTGTGATTAACCCTAAATGAAACTCGCGTGTAATATTACCGCATGAGCTTCCGACGAAGTCCCCGGAGGGCCGCTAACCAGCGAGGACACGATCCAATAGGGGCTAATTCTGGAATTCGACGCGATGTTTAGAGCTGACGACCACGTGCCGGATGGCGATGGAGGAGGCGAGGATCGCGCCGGTGATGGTGCATCGAGAAGCAATTTCGTGCAGGCAAGCAAATTGCACGCCTGTCGACGTCACGTCCGTTACCGGTATAAGCAATTGTTGTCGCCTCTCTGAAATACATTTTAGCCACGGTATAACCGACGTTGCACTTTACATGGCATTATTCTCGATTTTGAAAATACCTTAAGAATGCGAAAATATTCAAAAAATATTTGACAGTTCGTGAAATTAAAATGTAGAATGCACAGAAATGTCCGTCTTGAATATGCCAAGAGTAGCGAGATACATCTTAATGTTTGAAAGGAGTAATGGTTTTATTCGGGAATGAAAATATGTTAATCTGTCTTGCTCAGATAGTTAGCTGATTATCTGATTAGAGATGCAATATAAATTGATATGAATAATTAAATAAATATTATATCTTAAGCGTCACATTTAATTTTTTACAATTTATATATTCATTTTGGAAATGGACTATTAAGTTATCCATTTGCGCTTCCTATATTCATTACTTTCGATGAATCCTAAACAAATATAAGAGAGAAGAGTCGGAGTGTTCATTAGCTGAGGATAATTTTAATTCCACGGCAGAAAGAGAGGCTTCGAGAAGGTTCTCGCGAGATTTGCAATTCTCTGTCCCGCGATTCCGCTTTAATCTGCGCGCGGATCTTGGTCAATTAATGAAACCTTCGAATATCTCCCTGGCCCTTTGTCCCCATGAGGATCGTTAAGAGCCCTTTTATGGGATTCCCAACATTATTTTCCAGATTCAATTAATCGAGGAATCGGGTAAATTTATCGTTCTGATTGAATAACTCGTGGGGAAGGTACGAATAATGCTGATAAAGACCCTAGATGTCTTTCAAGAAAAATGACGATAGCAAGATCTTTCTAAAATACGTGTGTAAAATATGTAAAAAAATTTTTATTAGAATTCCTTATCTCTCTCTCTCTCTCTCTTTCTTTGCTGATTCCGGTATATATTCTTTTTTCTTAACAAAGCAAATATGACTTAATTGCTCGATTCCTTCGATCTACGAAATATATAGAGGGCCGAGGATTAACTGACACTATGGGGAACGGATTGCCGTATTCTTGCGGGAATTAGCCCGTGCCGCTATCTTTAATCGACAAATAAATCTTTGTTGCGGTCGAGAAAGAGAATCCCCTAGTATTCCTCGGCTCGGAATAATTGAAGACGATGCAGCACGTTTTCTTCGTTTCGGATGTGTCTTTCTCTGTGTTTTTTTTTTCTTTTTTTTTCGAAGAGCCGTCGCGAAGTCCGTCGGCGAGATAAACAACAAAGGGATTAATTCAATTGCAGGCGATTCGGCGCGCCACGAAATATCCTCGATGCGAAAGTTTGCTCGCGTAAAAGGCGGAATTTAATTATGTATTCCGACGAGAGGCCCTTCACGATACAAAGGTGAGAGTATAACTCGAGGTGAAAGTATATTCGAGCAGAAAAAATCGGATTCCCCCCCCCTTTTCTTTCGTTATATTTCCATTCAACGCGCCCCGGGGGGAGCAGGCTCCTCGCTCCCTTGTTTCGCGCCCTTGCGTCCACGATTTCTCCAAGTATGCCCTCTACCCACTGGATTTTCGAGGATCCTTGTCGCGAAAAGACGCTTTCCCGCATAAAGCCCCAAGTTTTCATCGCGGCGGTCTTCAAGAATCATGCCCTGAATGCGAAATATGCACCTTCCGGTCTGGAGAATGTACTATATCGATATGCGAGAGAGCTGAGAGTGAAAAAAGATCTCGAGAGAACTAATAATTCTTTCATGCGCGTACAATTCGGCCGTGCTCGAGGTATTTTCTCATTCGAGAGTTTTATCGGCAATTTTACGGGCGGAGAGTCGGCGGAATCGGATATGACGAACTTCCTGCGACGGTAAAATTATCGAATTTCGTTGATTCTCGCCGTCTTTTCCTTTTTCAATGCCGGATTCTGGATCGTATTGTTAACCCCCTGCGCGACAAAGTTTTGTCCGCGTGTAACGGTAGAATGAACCGATAGATATGCACATTGAGGAAAAGTATTACGCAGATAGCATGAGGCATTATTTTGCCGAGATAGGTCACTACTGTAACGCACACCGGATCATTGCGCTTTTGATTCTTTAGTACGGATGCAGCTGGCATTTCTGTCTGGCTATAATGGGAGGGCTATAACTCAGAAAGGTAGTATTTCCCAGGCACAGATTTATATAAACATTTTTCATCCTTTTGATGAATGAAACGTGCTTCCGAAATTTTTGTCAGAGCTTTCAGGGACTCGCCGTACATTTCTATTTATATTCATCAATTCTAATAATCGTTATATCTGCATATATTTTTCATTGTTTGTTATAAATCATACTTAATCTACGCGTTGTTCTTTCCATAACTCTGTTTAATTAACCAACGACATACTTTTACGCACAGATTTCCGTAAAAATGTCAACGGAAATTTTTATGTCTAATACGGACTAGTCAACAATAGTTAACAATAATTTTTGTGCCTAAATAATACGGAATACATTTAATCTCGAAGAAAAAATTTTAAGGAAACCTATATACGAATGTGAGCTTTTCCTTACTTTTTTTTTTTTTTTTTTTTTTTTTTTTTTTTNNTTTTTTTTTTTTTTTTTAATGCTATCCGACGACATAAAAATTATCATTTCGATTAAATAAAATGACACAAGAGAGTGCGCAAAAGAAGAAAATGCGAGGAAAGCGGCAGCTGCCCGTAACAAGCATCATCTTTTATAATAATTGTCAGGCGACACGTAGAACCGCGCGTCTCGCGTTACGGCGATCGTTGTTGTCGGCTGTTCTCAACGCGTCGCATTGGCCGGAGATTAATAGACATCCAAAATGTGTCACCAGCAACCTGCTAGCCGAGGGAAAAATTATTCCCCCCGTGGGATCATGCTGATAGGATATCTGAATGGGAGGGTGGGCCGTCAGGAATGACGGAATGAAGAGGCAAAAAGCATCGAGGGTCGTTGATGCCTCTGAGGTCGCCGGCGATTTCTCAGATACGCTCGTGCAAGTCGATCAAATCAATATCCCACTCGTCATATTTCGTGTGATTGATATATATATATATAATCCAATTATTTTTACGATTATATATATTTATTAATATATATATATATCAAAATTATGCAATATTTTTGTATAAAAGAAAAATAATGTACAACAATAATTTCTTTGATTTATTCATTTTTTTAAATCTTTTTATGTAGATAAAAAAATTCATATATGTTTAGAATTTTTGTATATAATTGTTAAATTCATCAACTAGAAATAATTTATCATAAATATCTTACAAATAAGAGATGTTTTAAATGATGTGTAAATAATTAATTGCATACTTATATTTATCTCATGTATACGTATACATATATATACATATATATGTATACATCGACACACGCTTATTGTGATAAACTCGGAAATGGCACGATGCAATTCGAACGCAATTAAAGTTTAATTCATTTTAGTAGTTGTATCTCTCTATAGCTCCCACATTCAACAAATTAACCTCGATAGACGTCCACTTGTAGCGCGCAAAGTGAGAGTTTTACAGCGAATGGATGGAACGTGGGATAAATGAAATCCCCAAGTTGCATACGGATGCAATAATTTCGCACGGTGCACACAGTTCTGCGAATACTTTTTCCGTTGTAATATTTAGCTATTTGAAAACAAGAACGCGCGGCAATATTCATTAATATCATTTATTAAATATAAACTAAAAGCAGAGGGAAGCCGATAATTTAAATTTTTAATTATTTTCTTTTCTTATATAGGTATGTGTATTAATACATTAAAGAACGCAACAGCCCGAACACAGATATATTCTTTCGCATTTAATACGTATGCGAAACTACCGCGCTCAGCAGTAATTAATTATATTATATTTCTAAAGAACAAAATTTTATCGAAACATTTTTTTTTCTTTTTTTTTTTGAGATCGAAATGTGATAATCAAAGACAGATTGAATAAATATTTGATCATCAAAATCATTTGCACACTTGTATTAATTGCACGTTCTCCAACTTTTGTCTATTCTTCTCGCTGATGTGCATCATGTGAGAGAGCATAACATTATCTACTGATTACGGAGATTACGGAAACGAGCGCGTGTGTACGATTAACCGATAAATTCATTGCCGGGTAATCTTTCAATAGCAAATATTTGCGCGCAGAACAAACTGCTATTATTATACCGAGTTCCTCTACCAGCGCTCTATCCATGTACAATCCTAGGAGAATGAAATGAATAATTCATTGTTTCAAGGCGTTAAACTCTTGCGAGCGCGTTATATTATATATATCCGCGCTGCGCAGAGAAAAAGACGAAAATTAGAAAGAGAGCTGCGCGCAAGGCCATTTGTTTCGCGGAACGCGCTCGAAATTGGAGCCTCCGCCTTCAACTTCCGACACTTTCCGACGCCATCTCCGTCAGTTTCACACTCTCCATTCTCTTCGTCCCGGTGTATCCACGACTGCAGCACGAGCGGGCATATAACCCATCCGGACTATCCATCAAATATAATTGTCTCGCCAATTCCTGTGCTCCGGCGTCGCTTTCTTGATAGCTCTCGAGCTCCTTCGAGGAGCATTGTCTCTTAAGTAACTTATCCATCAGATTGAATAAGTGGCCGGTATGCTCGAAAAAAAAATAAAACAGTTAAAAGATCATTGAACCACCTGATTTGGGATGTTTGCGAGGCAAATATTTTGTGTGAAGCTCTCTAGAAATTAAAAGTGATTACGATTGATACGAAATCTCATTTAAAATCGATAGAATTATCGAAATACATCCGGCATCTCGAATGATTTAATTTGTTTAATTAATAATCTAATCATTTTTACGCAAATATAACTTTTTGTAGAACTATCGTTTTTGTGGAACTCTCAAGCGCTTAAAATCTGGCAAGAAATGATAATAAAATCGTCGGAAGATAAAGTGAGACGCAGCGTGAACTTGACATCTCAGTTTGTCCTGACCCATTTTTTTTTTTGTTTTGTTTAATGGTCAGAACTATTTATTTAATCTATCAAGAACTCTAGAACTATTAAAAATAAAGCCAGAACTCTTAACAATTAATTAGTTTCCATGAAATGAGACGCCAGCTTCACATATGCAAATACTTTGAAAAGAAAATACTTTGTTGCAAGAGAAAAAGATTAAAGTTGTCAGTTTCATTATGTGATAGTCGAAAACAGCACGGTTTATTCTATATATGTCAAAAAAAAATATTTCTTCAAAGATCACAACGTCGATTTTTTTAAATGTTCTTTAGTGCGAAAACGATTATCGAGACAACGAATCCCGAGCAGCCGTCATTATCTAAAAAAAACAATGGCGGAGAAATCGAAGAATTATATGCGAGAGAGAATTCCGTGTCTCTCCTTGAATAATTATTTTCATAATCAATGGCGGGAACGCCTATTGTTCTTGCTATTAATTACATCCCACGATATATACGCCCGCGTTAATTAACGTTCGAGACGTGCCGAGGAAACCGGAAAATCGGAAAGCTCCCGAGAGCAAACTCGTCAAGCGACGTGCGAATTTCCGGAAAAACGTCTCGTTTGCAATTAAGTTAAAGGTCGTCGCTCCGCCGACGCGATGGTTCAGTCGTCGTCGTTAGAGACGTTACTCGACGACCTCCGCCGAGCTCCGAAGTGCTCTCTTCCGGGAGCGAGGTCGGGATGACGACGATGTCGTGTTGTCCCGGGAGACGAGCAGGAAATTCGACAGATGCGAATAGCAACCGATCGCCATGCGCCGGACGTCCTGATTTTTTGCTCGCGGGGGAGAGGGGACGCGAGGAAAATTTTTCCGAAATTAGCAATTAAGAGGGGCTCGTTTGCAGTGACGTTGGTCGCGCTGGCAAAAAACCCCCCGCAGCCTCGGGCGAATGGGACGGGGGATGAACGAAGGGGTGAACGGACTCTCCTTCCAGGGTGTTACACCGCTCTCGGTGCGGTAACGCCATACTCGGGATTATGGTAACTGGTTTCTCGAGTACCGCGTCTCTCTCTCTCTCTCTTCCTCTTTCTCGCGAGTTTTTGCGCGGGGTGCAAACAGAATTTCTCCCGGAGCGCGGGCGCTTGGGTCGAGTCATTTGCAGCGACTCTCGTCAAGAGTTTCGTCGTCGAAAAAAAAAAAAGGGAAGCCCGCTCGTCGGAGAGTTTCCTCTCCTCGCGCGCTTCTTCAGCGCGACGCGGCAAGAACCAACCTGCCTCTTTACTTGACACTTTGCGATTATATTAATCATTTTCTGAGTGATGCGCGCGAACGTACTTAAGTGGCGAGATCGTGTGGTGGAAGAAAGGTTTACAGACGATAATGAGGCGCGGGGCAGAGGTAGGTATATTGTCGACGGCAGTTTTAACGATTAATAAATCATCCGGGGGACCAAATCATTCTCGAGCACTTCGCCACAGACGACAATATAACGACAATTTTTTATCTATTGACTATCTTTACATATTTGAACGAGATGCAAAAGTTTCCACGGGGGACTTTATTATATACAGGGTATGTACTCAAACCTTATGAAAAAAAATTCGTGAGATTTCTCTGATTTTCGAAGTATTTTTGTTCAAAATTCCAGGGGAAGAGAATATTTTAAAGATTTTTTAGTGCAATCTCGCGTAAAATAAGTTTTTACAAAAAAATTTCCTGAGAATTCCATGGTTTTTCATGTTTTTCCAGGATGTAAACACTCTGTACATATACATATACATACACACACTTGTGTTTAGCGTTGAATATTTCGCGTTTAAACGATATATACGATAATTTTGATCGTATCGCGACTCTTCCTGTTTTCGGAATATCTTCATGCATGGAAATCAGGTTATAAATCCGTTATCTATCGCGTGTTAATTCGGCTATTTGCATAATTGCAAATACCATGTCATAGTTTTAGATGACGCTCGACGCAGGGTACTTGACGCAATTTCTGCATCCCCTATACCCGTTTTATCATTCGAACGCCGATTACGTGGCTGACAATTCGTTAATACTAGAGGGCTCGGCGCACCGCGCATGCCGTACTATAATTATCGATCAGCGCGCATCTCGATCAGCATTTATAGCCCGAGCTTCGTTGTCATGTTCCAGCAATTATTGGGTTTATCCCGCAGCCGAGCAACAACCGTTGAACACGGTCGTAATGTCTCGCAGCCGCGTAATGCCTTAAATAGGCGTTAAGCGCGTAATTTACAGATGTTCACAGATTCCGCTTCCGTCCATTACGGACGGTCAAAAGAGCAAGGAATAGATATAGAACAGCCATGCAAACTAACGTTCCCGATTTTTCCAATGCGAAAATTCTTAAAGCGCCCTTTGTTCTCTCATTTTATATCGACGACGTCGATATCGATCGTTGCGCTTCTCTTGTCGTTGAGAGTTCCGTGACTTTTTAACGATGATGTATCGTAATTTGTGTTCATGCTCGACGAGAAATAAAATATATAAAACGTTCTTTTCCATTTTTCTTCCCCTCTTCTTTGTCCCTTCCTTTCTATCTCGACTCTTTTGCTCTCCTGTCCTTTCATGTTCTTTGGATATTTTTCTTTTTTTCTATCTCTATTTTTCTTCCGTCTCTCGACAGCATCGCGACATCTGGTTAGGTGCATCATCGCTAGGGTAGGATGGAGAAAGCGAATACGCGAGAGAACGGTAATCTCGCCTGGACGGTAGAAAACGCGATAACACGGGCGAGATGCGGTCGTCGGCAATTTCGCTAATTTCGCGGGATTACACAAAGCGCCGAACGCTCGATAACGATATCGATGTCGATGGAACAGCGATAGCGCTTCATGTTTCCTCGTACAAGTTCTGTGATCGTTCTGTGTTATCAAGGCTGAAAGAGAGCCCGATAGCAACGCGAGGAAAGCTCACAAAGGTTTCTTTTTTTTTTAGAGGGGCGGGAGGCAGAAAGGGGAAGGGCGAATGTGTGCATATTATCGTGTAAATCAAAGGCCACTATCAGGTATATCGCGAAAAGGCTTTGTTCGTTGCGACGCGTGTCATTAACGGTAGACGCTTTCGGGCTTTCGTGCTTTGTATGTTCCATGTTCTGTGAACATGGCGTACGTGACTGCGGTATCTAGCAATGTCCGATTACAGCATTGTCCCGTACGATAATGGGATATACGATAATGAAATGCGAATCGAACGGAAATACGTTTTATTATTCTTAGCGCTACAGTTTGCATAATTTTTTTTATATAATTTTATCATAGAAACGATACTGAAAAATAAGCAGTAACTCTCCGCGTGATATAATTTATTTCTTCTGGCGATTATTGATCGTATCGATGGAAAATTATTACTTAATATAATTTAAGTTGTTTGAAAGAAAAAGATACAATTGCTGTTTTTTCTACATTAAAGACTGGTGATTTAAACATTATCTCGATAACATATATTTTATTCGTTGTATTGCTGTTTGTCTCGCGATAAATAAAACATTCTTTTTCGACTGCGAGAGATGCTAAAATGGTCTATAAAATGCGGAGACGGGAGACGGGATAAATCCATCGTTCCAATGTGATTTTGATGCGAGAAGGTTTCGGTCTATTTCTGGAATAGAAGAAAAAAAAATGTATCCTTATCGGCTATTCCGGTTCACGTGCGTCGTCGTTGTACGTTCGCCGATAACGAGGAACAGCGTCGCTCGTAGTCACATCGAAGTCTATACCGCCGCGCGTCGTCTGACGCTATCGGTTCATTACTACTTCCAGATTTTTGCCGCGCGGCTCCGGACTACTTGTTTTGCGATGACGTTCGCGATGTGACAATTCGACAGCTTCTGCTCGACGTGCTTGTCGGAGTGTTTACCTGTAGTCGCGATAATTTCAATTATTTTCAAATGTTAGCGGGATAGATACGAAATCATATGGCAAAACTACTTATTTTTATATTTCTTTTTCTTAACACTATAGATAATATCTTAAAGTTTTTTTACTCTCTCATATATTTTGTTACAATTCTCATATATTTGATTACGTTCTGTTTGATGTATTTTACTTTTGCTAAACTTTTTCTGAATTTAATTATAATTTAATTTTAATTTTAATTTTAATTATAGAGTATTTTTTAATATATTTGAATAAAAATTCTTTTTGTTCTGACTGAATTTTGATGGTTCGGAATCGAACTTTTGGACTTGCATACTCGCGATTCGCTCACTTGCCCAAGTACCGGTGAGAGTGATATAGAGAGGAGAACGAGGCGATACAATATTAGTTCGACTAGCTTGGTTCGACTTTGAGACCAGCCATATCTCTCTTACACTCGAACGCGAGTGAATCCGTACAAATTTATACGAACAGTTAGTTCCGGGATAGTTTCAGCGGTGCGATCTCTTCCACCTTCCTCCCCTCTCGTTCTTCCTCCAACTTCTCCTTTTAGCTTCTCGTCATCCCCCTTCTCTCGTTCACTTTCTATAGGCAACTTGGCATAACTCGGTAATTCTCTCTCTCTCTCTCTCGTTCACTCGATACGCGATCACACCGTGAGCAAGAAGGTTGAGCTATGTCGGTCGTAGGTTAAGCCCGGATAAATACACAGCCTCATAACTTCTACGAGTCCTGCCGTGCCATTTGCGCGGCCTTCCACCCTTACTCTCCTCCCATGTTTCCGTCAGCTCCTTCTTTATGCTCGCATCTCTATCCGTCTCTCCAGCTCGTCTTTTTATATACGTCGCTATTCGTCTCTTTCGCGCCAGCGACAACCTTATACCTCGCCGACTTTAGCACGTGCGATCCTCTTTCTATCTCCCGAGCATCGTTTACTCGAGATCCTCGGATCCGTCTTTTGCCATCGTTTCCTTCACCTCATCTTCCACCTCCCCTTCCTTTTCCTCCTCGTTGCCTAGCCTTCTTTAAGGTATCGCCCCGATGACTCTTCTTTGGACCGAAACGCGTTCTTGGCACAGTCTTAGAGCCGCTCGCTAGAGCGGAAAAGTGGCGCTTGGAGCGTACAACGTGCGCTGCAAGACAGATTAAGGGTGGTTAAAAGGTGAGAAGCTCCCGGGCAACCATCTCACAGTCAAAGCACTCCACGCTCCGCGCTCGCCCGTGAATTATGCAAAATTTTCTTAAGATTCCGACGAGATATTCGTGAAACGCTACGCCGGAAATACTTGCGACAAGGAAGGAACCAGCAACAATTTCTCTGCTAACTTTTCGGTGTCTTTTTTTTTTTGCGATTTGAAAAGATGCATTTCTCTTTTATAAATTCTTTAATTCATCGATAATTTTATATCAGGCAAACGATGAGTTTCGATGATGTTTTTTGCTTCCTTCTTTATCTTTGGCATTTTTTTTATTTTATACATTATACATTATTGCTTCTGAGTTCATTATATTATAAAATCTTTAAGTTTCTCATTTATATAAACAGCTGTTACGTTACAGTACGAAATTATTTTGCGTCTTACATAATGAACGAAGCACGATATTTTTATCTGATGTTTTTCTCGTGTACAAAAAGAGAACATTTTATTATGAAAATTGCTTGTATCTTTTCTACAATTACGGATACATTTCAGAATAACGCCGCGCTGTTTAACGTTCTGTACGAGTAACGGTTGTAACGAGCACACAGTACAAAATCCCGCGTCAAACGAGATCCTGCGTCTATACTGAACGCGTAGCGCAGAGAGAAATGGGAATATTAAATTATTTAAGTTCCACGAAATTAGATCTTAATCCCTGTTAGTCCGGAGTATTCCGGAACAACGCACCAAGATGTTCTCGCGGTAAATGTACTTTGGTTAATAGTAACAAATGTTCCCGCGCCCAACGGTCCTATGAAAAATGAAAAGCCTTGTTGCGAGTCTCGTAGTATCTCTATATGCACTCACTCGTGCAACGACCCTTTTCTTACAAGCAAGGTCAAGAATGTTTCTAAAAATGTAATAACTATTTTTCTTGTTATATTCAGCATTCTTGCTTTTAATTTTAATAGTGTATTCTCTGACAAACTGCAAAACTGTTTTATTTTAGGAAGCTTTAGTGAAGCGAGGGGGGGATTTAAGGCGGGAGGAGGCACGAACCAAGCATCCATCTCTTCCGTGGCAGCGGCACTGTCGTGTCTGTGTAGGGCGTTTACACACCTCCTCAGCCCGACAAATAATTTTATTTAGGAAGCTTCTATTCAGAATTTTATTATATTCAATATAAAAAAAGAATATCGAATTAAATTAAAATTTTAAAAAATAATTTGTATTTCAAGTTAAACAAATAATATTAAATTCTTGGGCAAGAGAGTAATCGCGAAAGTTCTATATCGGTATGCCCGTCCTGCATATTATTCGCGTTTAGGTCCTTCGCTCGAAGAAGCTCAAAGTGCCATCGTTCTCGTTCGTGCGATCGCCATTATTGAAACTTTCAGAAACCGATATTTCAGGCAGTTAACGCGTGGCCAAGGTGTCACGTTAAGCAACGCTTCACGCGCATACGTAACGCGCGCGATCCAGCAGTCCCGTATACGCATTCCTTAGTGCGTGCGTATTTGTGTAACCATCCATGGAGGTACGTACTCGGCGCCGAGGTTCACTCGAGGTGGCACTTCGGTATGCGAGGGACGATCTAATTTAATAGCCGCTAGAAATTCCAGTTGGGTCAGAAATTACCCCTTAGGGCGAGGATACGACCCCGAAGGGTCGCGCGCGCCACCCGACAGATATCTATCTTCGATGCAATCCCGAGCGCTTAGGAGAGGAAGCTGCCGGAAGTTTCGGACAAGATTGTGCCCCGGCTACAACTGCAATCGCGGATTCTCCTCTATACGTAACGAACCAAAGTTCCCTCTCGTCCTGGAATGACTCCTTTCGCTCGGACTTTCCGAGAAGCTCGCGGAGAACCTTATGAAGCTAACAGAAGGGAGAGGGAGGGAGAGGAAAGGGGAACGAGAGGTCCGAAATTACGTTCGAGGGTTACGATCGCGCGAACTTTCTAAAATTTCTACCACGGTGGATCTTCTCGCACTAAAGGTTTCTTCGCGATTACTAGTCATCGAAGAGGAGAGCAAGGAGAATTCAGGATCGTGCTCAAGGAGAGCTTAAAAAAGAGCTGCTTTATTAACCTATATACGTGTATGTAGAAAACTCGGTGACGGCGCATAGAGCTTTACACTATTAGGGTCACTCCTGTCATGTTTTCTCGAAGGTAGACAGGGCGGATTCGTCTCGAACACATTGCTTGTTACAACCTCGTTCCATTTTTCGTTTCCTTTCTTCTTTCTACCTCTTCTGTCTGCATATTCAGTTTACAAAGCTTTTTCTCGAGCGAACTGTGCGCTGACAAATGAAATCGGCGATGAATAAAGCCTGATTTTCCCACATTGATTACATCAGGAGAATTTTATGTGAATGATATACAGGATGTCACAGAATCAGTCCTGTTTCACGTATGGTCTTTTGAATCTACTTTCCAAGTACAATTTTTTTCGCGATAAATAAATATATATACATATATATGTATGTATATATAATACCACTAATAAGTTCTGAATAATAAGACATTGAAAAAATCTACAAATTTTTCGAGAATTAACTTTAAATAATACAAAATCTTTTTAATAATAATTTACATTATTTTAATTTGGGAAATTAGCTGTTGAAAGTACAAATTTATTTTTGCGTAATAAAAGTTTATATTAAATATACAGTCGAAAAAAAATCATCAATAATTAATAGAACATTCTGCATACGATGTTTTCCGCGAAGTTGCGCATGAAATTCCAAAAAAATGGGAAGCCTATCCAAATGGATATCGAAGCACGGCTATGTACACGATGCTATCGGCATTACAAACGCGACTCGATTAACTGCATTAGCCGCGATTCAAATGCAAAGGCTGCTCGGATCGCAGAAGAAGGGCAACAAATAAATGTAACGATCCACCCTTTATGGGAGCAAAACCGAACGCTCACGCGAATTGCATTAATGTAGCCAGCCACGCTTTTGTGTCTGGTATTTGTTTTGTTACAAATTGTTTACAATGCAAGTATTTAGTTTACGATTTGAAGATAGATGTATAAAACGGAACATATATCCTTTACCGTCTACAAATGAAAATATATAATCTAAAGAAAGAATTTTAAAATGTTATACTCTTATGAAAAACATTTTTAAAGATGTTCTTCACATAAGTACGTGCGACTATCTTGAATCTTGATAGAGAAAGAAAGAATGCAGAGAGCAGAGTAATATTCGAATTTCATCTCTAAGATATTGTGAATCATGTATTCCGTTTTTCTTATTCTACCTGCTTTTATTTTTTTCATTTTTTATTTTTTATTTTATATTCTCGATATTTTGGCCTCTGAGCAGAAGTATTTCTTGCCGAGAAAACATGCATATGTATCTAGCAGTGATGATAATAATAGTCTCAACCTATTTCTGTGATAGGAAAGGAAGAGATCCAGAAAATCGCGAACAGAAACGGCAAGATATAAAATATGATTGATATAGTTTTTTTCAGAATGAGAGAAATCTCTGAGAATTAGTAAGATTAATACAAGTTTTATTATATTTTAATTTTGAAAAAGAATACATATATATAAATTCGTAAAATTAGTATCAAAATTACTATTTTGATAAGAAATTATTTATACTTTTACAGGATGAATATTATTTCTTTATAATATTATTGCAAATAATTATATTAATAATATGATTTCTTTATAATATAATATCAGCGCAAGCATCGTACATAAAATATTTATTAGCAAATTATACGAAATTTACCTGAGACAATATTGCTTGCATTTGCAAGACATATTTTTTATCTCGTTATCTTATTTTATCTTATCTGTATAATCTGCGTGCTTCATTAATTCTCTCACTAAGGTACTTTTCTCCATCTTATATTAATTTTTATTGCGTAAGGAATACAAATATAAAAGATTATTATTAAACCACTAAAGATTAATGAGCTCGAATTTATATTCTATAATGAGGCTTTTACGCTGAGCTCTCTAGATTGTAGTCTCCCCTTTTTTCTTTTCGTCGCAATTTCACAGGTTTATTTCCGTCTGCGGCAAAACCTACAGAGTAACTCTATGGGATCTCTAGACGAGATCGTCTGCGGCTCGAAAGGATCGAAGGGCGCGGAACAATAAGAGCCCTACATTTTTTATGTCGCGCGGCGTAACTAATACTGCGGGTTTTACAGCTAACCCGCCCGTGGGAACGTGCGGAAATTGCCGTACGCGTATCTAGACATCACGTACGCACACTGTGGCCACGCCATAAAAAGCCCACCGATGTTTGTCGAGAAATATTTCATGACGCAGTGCACCACTAGCGATTTTTTCGAACCAGACGGCCGGCCAATGTCATTTTCACCGAGAAATCGACAGAAATTCGTGATCCATGAATGATAGAATTCTTACAAGTCTAGACAAAAAGATTACGAGGATTAGGAAAATTGAGAATTGGGAGATGTCAGAAAAATTTTCTAGTAGAAATAAGATAAGAAATTTTATTAGAAAGATAATTAATTAAATATTATTAAATATAATTTTTTTTTGATATTTTAGCACACATACACACATATAGAATGAGCCATGCACTTCGCACAAAGTTTATCTTTTATACGGTTGATAATTAACTTAATTACTACGAATAATGACTTTATAGTAATAATTAAATTAGAAATAATTAAATGAGGTCATATCAAAATTAGTTTTAATTATGACGTTTACTAACTTTTTGTTCATTTTTCTTAAATGTCCATATTTAAGAACTCGAATTTGTTAACGTTGGAAAATAGAGAGTTTGATATATACAAACGAGAGAGGAAAGGTCATGGGGGGGGGGGGGGGGGAGAGAAATTTACGAAATTCTGTCTGCGTGGCAACTCTGAATGGCGACGAGAGATCTTATCCGAGAGAGGTTTCCTCGTGGACGAATGGCGTTGGTGCGCATGGGTGTAACGAATGGTTACAGTTACAGTTCAGAGGGAAATCGCTTGCAGTGCTATGAGAAAACGTTGCACCGAATTTTACGGTGGTGAAAGTTTCCGCCAGAAAATTCGCGATATACATTTGCCTGCGTCGCGTTTCATTAATATCAATCACTTTGCAACAAAAAAAAAAAAAAAAAAAAAAAAAANAAAAAAAAAAAACAGCACTTTATACTTTCCCGTTACGTTCGCAAAATATATCTATGATGCGAGAGCTCAGGTGATTACGTTCGCGAGACTGCGATTTGTCAGATTCGCAATGGATTCGTGCCAACCGTTCGGTCGAATCAATATTATCGTAAAATTCGACTTTTCTCTAGTTTTTTTTTTTTCTGCCCGTCTCTCTTTCTCATTCGAGAAGCTCTTAAAAATGGCTGGGTTTGCCCGCTTTACTCGTCTTCCTAGCTACTAGAAGTACCCTTCATCGCCTGAAACGCCAATATCTCGCACTTGAGCTTCCAAAATCAACTTGACCTATTAACTCTGCCAGCACTCTGACGAAGAGTACCCGCGCAAGAGTTGATCTTGTCGTAATACGAAGATAATGCGTACGAGAGCTTTGCATTATCAATGCATTTTTTTCAAGCAATTTATTTATATATTTATATATTAATAAATATAATTTATATATTTTTTCGATTTTATTTCGAAATATTAAATGAAAATATTAATTGAAAATATGAAACACAAATAAATTACAAAAATTAACTTTATTCACAAAGGTAAATGAGAACAACGTAAACTTTTTTTACTTATATTATTAATTATGATACTGTTTGTGTGTAATTAATTACATGCATTTTTTTCTACAACACACGAAAATTTCACTCATATGAAAATAGTGAAGAAAGTCAAGTACGAGGAGTGGATCAGTGATAGAATCATTGGCAGGAATAAAGTTAAAATCGCGATTCTACATCTGATCTGAAATCTAATACGGTCCGACAGGAATTTCCCATTAGTCGTGCTCGGTCGGATAGAAGAGACTAGTAAACTGTCGGACGTCAGAAATGATTTTCGTCCGGAATTGGCCACAATTTCGCGAATACGCGACGCAAAGTTTACCATCGTCGGGACTGTCTGACGCTACCAATTCAATATTAGCGCTATTCCCCTCGCTCCATTAATTCGCCAGAAGCCGTCTGACAAAGGTGCGACGTGTCTCTTAGAAATTTATTATCGCAGAACATAAATTTGTTTCATATCTCCCGGTCTTACACGCGTCTTACGTTAGATTATTATCGTTCGAAATGATTAATCGAAATTATCGAAATTGTTTCTGTTCACACGCGGGATATCGTGTTACGGAGAGTACAAAAGGGTAGCTCGCGAGTTCGATTGTTTACGCGCTCCAATAGATATGGCTCGAGCCATACCATCATCCTGGCAATTTTCTTTACGATCCCTATGCTATCGAACGAGATACCACACTAAACTATTAATCAATATCGGGGCTTGTCCTCTTTCTTCTATCTCTCGGGATTCAGAGATAATAGCCATGTAATAATCATAATTTGTTTTTTGTAAAAGAAATCCGCTTAATTTGTACTGATGCACAATGGGTGTACGATTAAATTTAAGATATATTTTTTTATCGTTATTTTTCTCTGCTCTGTTAAATTGCCGCGATAAAGCGTATCAATTTATTCAAAACGACGCGCATTTACATCTCGCAAAAATCGATTTCCTGATCGCAAATTCTGACCGCGCATATCTTTCTTTTTTTTTTGCCCTCGAGCGAGTTTGACGTTTAATCGTTCCCATCGCTTTCGCGCGTAATATCGTAACGCAGATTCGCTGGATGTGTTTTACGGATTAACGCATCGCAGAAAAACCGAGATAATGCTCGCAAATTTTCACGCTCTCGAATTTTATGCGTAACTCTCGACGTTTATATCTACGCGGATTGAAATAAATCGGTCAATGAATTTTTTTTTTTTTTTTCGAAGCATATTTTTTGTACTCACGATACCCACGAGACGCGAACGTCGTCGAAAATCGTTTGTATCGATATAATTGGCCGACATATTTATTAATCGAACTTACTTTCAAGATATATCAAAGTTACTCGACCAGTACAAAGTAATTTCATCAGGCGCGTCAATCAAAGTATTAAACTATTTATCTCGTGTTCGATTTTTCCGGCCATTACACTAGATAGCCGATTAGATTCCGCGATATTTTTGCCCTTAAATTCCGGGCACGGACAAGTAATGCGTTAAGCAGCACTTCTCTTGACTAATTCAGAAAAAGAGAGACTCGAGGCGGATC
This sequence comes from Formica exsecta, assembly GCF_003651465.1. Classification (NCBI taxonomy): domain Eukaryota; kingdom Metazoa; phylum Arthropoda; class Insecta; order Hymenoptera; family Formicidae; genus Formica; species Formica exsecta. The sequence goes on from NW_021848510.1 coordinate 114,004, forward strand.
GCGGAAGAAAGCGGAACGAGCGGAAGTAGAAGCCGGAAAAGAAAAAGACGGACGGAAACCGGGAAGGAGGATGCGAGATAGAGCGAAGAAGTTGCGGCAAGAAAGGGACGAGGAGATCGGAATGTACGCGAGGAGAAATCGGATAAAAATGAGGAGAGAGATGAGCAGGAAATGCGGTGCGAAAGCGAACGATTCCAGCGTGCTCTTCAAGTAGTAACGGTCGACGCTCGGTCAGCCAAGCGTGATACTCCAGTCCGCCGAATCCGCCTCCTATACGGACTATATAATTCCGAGTCCCGATTTCGAAGATGGCGAATTACAGGAGTACCGACGTACGATCGACGTGCTGTCATTGTGACCCAGTTCGCAAACTTCGTTGCGTTCGCATCGGTGGTGACAGATATCTCTTTTCCCTTTACGAACTTGTCAGCGTGCGCGATGTGAAACGAATAAGATAAAATATAAAAATAAGATGCAAGGAATAATAATAATCTATTAATGGGATATATTGGCAATAAGAGCCCAAACTGGGCTCTTATTATATTACCAATATATCCCATTAATAGATTTTTAATTTGAGAGCCTTATTTATATTTAATAATAATAATCTTATTTATTAAAGTAAATTGGAGAAAAAATAAAACTGTACTAATATTTCTTATATATATATGCCATTTTATACAATCATAAATCGCATCAGTAGCCGCTTATCATTTGCTAGAGTCCCCTTGAACGAAAAAAATAATTGCGAGCATACGTATACTCCGCTCTTCTCGTGTCGAGTCTAATTAATGATCGGCGTTATACATCACTGTGAAAAATGGAAAGGAAATACAGAAGTCTGCGATAGGGAATGCCGGACATGCGGATTGCGCGACATCGGTGCGCCCCCCGCACGATTCGAGCGAATTCGGGAAAGAACGAGAGCTCGCCGACGGCGTAATCTACAGCGACCCCCAGGGTCGCTGCAGATTAATATTGGCGCTCTCTCTCTCCTTGTTTTCGTCCGTCCCGAAAGCCCGCGATAAATCAAATAACGCGAGCGCGCGGCGATCTCGAATTCCTTGGACGCCATCGAAAGCCCCTCGATATAAACACACCGGGGAGCGATAACGCCGGATGACGCGTTATCGGCACAGTAAGAGAAGAAATATACGATTTACGCGCGTCCTGCGCGAGCTGCGCGGATGTTTTGGAACGCGGCCTCCGCGGCTTTTCTCCGTGGCTATTTGCACGTTCGAGGATTATCGTCGCGTTCGATCCTATTGCGCCTCGAAATTCTAGCGACGCTATAAGAAAACGCACGGTAAAATATAAAAATGGAGAATATGAGAAATGCGATATAAAATAAAGGAAAATGTTATCACGAGGGATGAAAATAAAATATAGAGATAACGAATAGATTTAAATATTATCGTATTACTTGACGTGAGGAGATACGATGTAATATATCACTAATATATGAAAAAATTAATAAAGAGCACTTTATTAGAAGATAAATGCGACTAAAAGTAATACAATTTGCGT
>NW_021848510.1:115562-139715 GCF_003651465.1 Formica exsecta
GTGTATAATGCTGTTTGCATCGAAGCTATAGAGAAAAGATGTAAATTTCTGCAAGATTGATGTACGCGATTTTCTAGAAGGTTACTCAGCTATTTCGCGCAGGTGACTAGTCGACTCTAATATTTTCCACTGATAGTGCTCTGAGCACTATGAGGCTCTCGCATCGTCTGAGAATCGATGTTAGGAGCTTGGCTGAGGTTAGCATAAATTGAGGCTATTGTTCAAAAATAGAATTTCATCTCGAATGCATTTATGAAAATCTGCAGATATAAAGAATCGCGGAGAAATTGGAAACTTAATATTTCAATAAATATTTTTTTATCTTTTAATATTTTTCAAAAATAATAGGTATTATACGAAAGAATCTATATCAATCGATTTCGATTGAAATCTTTGAGAAAAATATATTTTTAAAACCTTTTTAATAAATCTTTATAGTGATTTATCTACAGGATAGTTAAAATCTTTTAAATTATTTTATTTCATACAGTTTGCGGAAATATAGACGCATCGCTAAAAATTCCAATCGTCGCATACATCGCAAAAATGACAACAGCGGTCAACGAATTTTCCATTTATTCTCACCCTTTGGTAATTCCTCTGTCTATTCGTCGATCGTCATCCCTTCGATACGACAATATTTTTCAAACGTTATTTACAATATGTCATATTTACGTCGTCTGCAGTTTCAATCGCGCCTCCAGCTTTTATTCCAAACTCCCATATATCAGAGGTTCACATCGTAATGACTAAACGTACGTATGTATGTATTTCAAAAGAAACAGATTTTAGTAAAAATAACATTTGATTATTCGTATTTTAATTTTACCGAATCGCTATTTTTGGAAATAGTAGAAAGGAAAGAATAAAAACCTCTCTTCTTTTTAGGCAAACTATAATCACGTGTAATATCGTTTTAACCCTAATTAAGTAATTAGATCTAGTAACCGAGTCACCGGCAATAATTGTTTTTGCAAATAAAAAATCGATTGTACAATTGTCTCGTCGTTCGTGTTTGTGAAACAAACGCACATATCTCGCAGAGCTAACATCTGCCGCTGCTGCGGTTCCTCCCTCCTATCCTGGAGTAGAACCTTGGATTTTGGGCGGAATACGATCGACAGGGATCGCCGAGAGAGAGAGAGAGAGAGAGAGAAAGCGCGATTGATCGTCGTCGACCGCAACACGACCCGCCATCACCACGATCATCACCATCATCTCTGAATTCCAGCACGTTAATGGGTATTGCGATTGGTCCGGAAGATTCGACCTTCGATTCGAGCCCGGGTTCCCGCTCTCAAAGCCCGAGCTTGTTTCATGACGATAATGACGTTGAACGCGCGGCTTGATCTCCACCGCGAGATCTCATCTCACCGCTACCGCTAATGATGAACATTCGCGGGTAGCATTAAGCATCAATACAAAACGAGCACGGTAAAATAACGAACGGATCGACAAATGTCGCTGTTACACTTTCAATTAGACCTTTGCGAAACGAGAAAAATCATCATCGACGATTACGAGAGGATAGAAAAGAGGAGCAAAATCAACATGAATCAAATATATGGATAATCGCTGTGCATCGAGGTGCCCCTTCTATCTTTCGAGAACGCCGATCTTCAACGTTCATCCTCAGTGTCCTTTCTCGTTAATATTCACGGTAACTTCGAAGGAGGACATCTATGCTCTCGTGTAGGTGCGCAGGAATCCAAGGGAAGAGCCTTCGTGTCTTCGCCTTCGCTCTCTCTCTCTCTCTCTCTCTCTCTATCTATCTCTCTTCTACGAGGTCTCGGTGGCAATTTACCAATCAGCTTTATTAAATTTCGGTGCCGCCAATATGGCGGACTACGGGGTAACTCGATTGCTCCATCCTACAGCAGCCACTTCCGTAGCTCGCAGCCGGTCCTAATCCTTAACAGGATGAGACAGGAGCTCTCGCGCGGGGTCGGGAGAAACTCATTATAGCTCGATTGAGTCTCCCAAGAATAACGTCGCGGCTAATTATTATAAGCGGCTGTAACGTGATCTAAAAATTCTGCTAAGATACCTTCTGATGGAGGAAAAGATCTATTATAATATATATATAAAAGTATATAATATGTAAATCTAATATTTCAACAAGAATAAATAGAATGTAATTTAATTAAATTGTCGTTTAAGTCTGAATATTATGATAATAAATTTGAATTAACAATAATCAATAATATATTCAAATATCTTTCATCGTTTTTTAAATATGAAGAAGTTTAATTCAAATTCTTTAAGTTTCGCTTCGAGAAGCGAGATTAAAGTTTGTTTAACAAACAAATCGATAATTCTGCGGGAAAAGTATAAAAAACATTTATCGACGCACGGTCGGAGGACAATTTCTAACGAACGTGCGATAGACCTGAAAACAAACGCGCAAGTATCGATGAAATCACAAGCCGACAGAATCTCCGCGACGGACGCATCGCTAACGGGGATGCACAAACAAAAGCGAGGCGGCAAAGAGAAGCTAACACAATCATGGCGTATTGCAGTTTGCAATTTTCGACGTTGCGTGCGCGCGTATTCGCGATCGCCGATGCGAGACAGCCGGCCGGGCAGGAGGGCGGAAGGGTATTAAAAGGATCGTTCTCGCACGCAAACAGGTAAAACCGCAAAAGAGTGCGATTTTACTTGCACCGAAGAGGAGGCGGCCCACGGCGAAACGTATAGTGACGTGTGCGGGGGGATCGATATACACGCGCGGGCCTAACCAGCAGCCCTCGGTCGTCTGGATCGCCGCCGCCCTCAGCCCCATCGGGAAATCATCCCCTAGGCCTCGAACTCCAGTCAGTCACTCCCCATCCACCCTCTGGAAATCCCTACCTCCACCACTGGCTCGCCCCGCCGTCCACCACCGGCGATCTCTCTCCTCCTTCATCCTCTCCGATCACGTAAATTGCTCCTCCAGCCGTACTCGCCCCACGGCGATTGATACGCAGAGCTTAAATTATAAACGCCCCTGATCCCCGACGCGCCTTAGGCGAGCATGGGGCATGGATTTGCGGTGGATTCTGGGCAATCATGCGAACGTCAGAGCCGAGCCGCCGCCGCCGTCGTCGTCAAAATTCGCTTTTCTCGCGAGGAGAATCATTCTTCTGTTATTTACCGAGGGAGAGAGAGCTAAGCCACGGATAAGTGTTACACGACACGATAGGGCTGTTAATTACCGTGTAACGAATTGTCTAGCACGGGGAGATGTTTTCAGCCGCGGGCTTAGAGGTAAAATTATTACGATCCAGGGCTAAGAATAAAATATATTATCCCGACTCGCGTGTTTATTTAGTAATTTCAAAGATAAAAATTATTTTGAAAGTACAAAGGAGTTTTTTTTTTCAACAATTTTAAAGACTTGGTTTATATGCAAAGTGCGATATAACATAACTCACAAAAAAATATCCAAGTTTTTACATTAGACATATTATTGATTCATCGAGTTTAAAATCGCATGTATTATCTTGAAAGCACGCAATCTCTAAGAATATCAAACATGTATCTATTTGATAGTTTTTCTTGATAGGAAAGGCATATTTTAAAACAGTTGTTGCGAATTTCGCAGTTTATATCTATGAACACATTTATATTACACATTTTTATTTAATAATCGACAAAACTTTTCTCTATATGGCACTCTATAATTGGTCAAATAAACGTCAAAGAGAATTATTCTGAAAGTGTGACGATAATATCTCGTGAAAAGTTTTCAATCTCTAAATTAACCTTCCGAAAACATCGGCGCGATTTCAATGCGAGCGGCCAAATTATTTTCACAAATTGGAATCGATACTCCTGCAATCAGTTTTAGTTTTAAACGTTCCGCCCACGCACATTTTCAATCAATACAGATATCGCCAGTTTTAAATACGAATCGCGAATATTGCTAGCCATGCGTCGCCCCCGCGTTTAATTCGTATAATAAATTACACTTTACATTTGAGTACGACTGAATCGCGTTGTGTCCACCGATTATCATGGCAACATGTAATATGTAACGTAATATCAATATTAATGAATTAATTTAAATACAAGTATTATTCAATAGCCGTGTGTATAATGTGTAAAACCCATTAAATCAGCAATTAAAATTGAAATTATTAACGAAGAAACGCGAATAAGAAATAGTATTTTTCTTAATTAAAATTATAATTTTACTAAATAATAAAAATTTTAACGTTTTCCGCTATTTTATTATAAATTATTGCAAATGAAATTGTGTTTTGACGCATTAATTTCAATTTAAATTTGATGTTGTTACTTGCATTATTACTGTCGCACTCAATATTACTGAAATCTTTTATCTGAATTCTAATTAAAAATATAAAATTTTATATAAATTTTAATTATATTATATAACTTCCCCCCCTAATTAAAGGAATATTGGCAAGGTGATATTGGCAATATTGGTATCGGAAATGTCCAAGTCAGAAATCTTTTTTTCCTTCCCGTTGCATCTCTCGAGAGTTGCAACGATATCGATACCCTTCGAGCGTCGACATTGGTCGTTTTACGTCTACGTGTGCTACGAAAATGGTCCCGGTATTAAGCGGGAGCAGCTCCGTCCGGCATCCGTGGGAATCGAATCGGCTGCATCCGGCGACTCTCGTGTCGCGGGGAAACCCGGAGGACAGCAACAGACTCGTGTAGATTACGAAACACGTTCTGTCCACTTCGGCTATCGTCTTCGACCTAACGTACGCTGCAGGCAACTTTGCCAACTTGCGAACTCTCGGCGAAGTGTGAGTATCCGTTATAATCCGTGAACGCTTGATGCACTCGAATTGTACGACACGTGGACCGGTTGTGCGCTTCGAATAATTTATCGCTCAAAGTTTGCTCTTTTACCAGTCTTCGATAAATATTCTGTTTACGCGAAGATCTTTATTTTTCAGAGAATAATTTATTTTCTTAAATTAACAATTATCGGAGATGGTAGAAATTGTCGACAAAAGCAAAAAAAGAGATGGAAAAGACCGAGGTTATTTCGTTAGAGTGCGTTTGTCGTAACCGGTTAAAGTTGTTCAATTACAACCGTCGACGAGCGAGAGCCCTGTATTTTTCGCTTCGCGGTGTTAAACTATCTCGAACTGCGGCATTTCGTAAATGCGCCACGCCAAGATATCCTAGATTCGTAACTCCCATTGTAACGTCATTGAAACGTCGCTTGTAAACGTCGTGCCACCTGTGAGAGCGCCGGCAGCTTCGCGGATACGTGAAACGAGGTTGACGGCCGGATAACCCTAGATTCCGACGATGCGAGTTCTCGTGAAAGTTCTCTCCGTCGTCTCTTCCGACGATGACTGACGACACGACGCACGGTCTTTCTTTACACGCTTCCACGTGACGGAACACGTTGGCGATATCGTCGTCGTGATGTTACTCCGGGAAAGATACAGCGCGCGAGCGCTCTCCTTTGTTACACTTATCAAACGCTCCTGCTTCAACAAAGAATCGAGTCATCGATCTTTCGCCGTAACGCGTCAAGTTATTGAACTTCGTGTCTTCTGTCTTCCTAATGTATATGTATGGAAATATATCCACCAAACTTTTCCATTCACATACGCCTCCGGCATGACTTATCGAGATTTTCTCTCTCTTTCTGCTACTCGAGACTCTAGTCTCGAGCCGAGCATTTTTCAGAGCGACAAGAATTCTTGAAAACGTCCCTTCTCACAAGTTTCTTTCAAAATAGTTACACGGTCGCTATGTATTTTTAGAAATATGAGAAACATCTCTTGCGTATAGAATATTATAATCACATCGAACATCTCTCCTTTCAACCTTTCATGGTAAAGTAATATTCGTAGCATACTAATAAAAATATGTCACAATTCTTTATTTCTGAATAATTACTAGGACTAAAGGATACAGTTTTCGTCACGTCTCTTTAAAATAATTGATTAAACTTTGTAATTATTACATGCTGTACTGCTATTATATTTATAACAATACCAACTAATATTTAGATTATTTTGTTTATTCGTATAATATAATAAGAGGAATATATAATATTTTATAATATAAATTAATGAATAAAAGACGGATGCGCGTAATGAGCACTAATAATTATTATTACTCAAGAGTATTTCTTCTTTTATAAAGATGATTTTATATATGTAATAGAATAATCCTTCTTATGAGAAATTATGATTAGATTACAGTGAAATTAATATTTGTGATGCTAATGTTGTCATAAACGGAAGCAAATGCCTTAGGTAATTAGGAGTTTTGGGTCAGTGTGAGATTAGAATCGTAAATCACACGCGTAATTTACGAACGAGTTTTTTCTCTTACCACGGGTTAATTTCGAATAATTACGATCGTTAACAATCTACGGGCAATTTTACATTCCGATAACACGTTAGCTATCGTTGCGCGCGCGGACGCGTTTATCATTCGCTTAATTAGCTTCTCGTCTTCGTTTTCGTTAATATCCTCCGATCGCAATTTCGTTAATTAGTCTTTCTTTAGCTGTTTATTAATTTTACCGTAATGAAGAGTATGTACCGTAATATCAGAATTGTTCGACAAATATTTTCGAGAGAACCGAAAGCGCAATGAAAGAGCTTCTCACGTATTTAATTTATTCAATTTACAAAGCGCGCGCAGGTACTTGCGAAGTTCCGCGAGCTCAAATTAAATCCTTTTCATGCAAATACTCAATTAACCGGTATTTCGGTGTCTGTGCCGCAACGTGCGTGTACGCATGACGTGAATGCAAGTGTGTTATACGTGCAGCCGGAACGGTAAGACGTGCCAAAGGGATGTACATTTTCCCGCAAAGCTCAACTTTCCGTAACTCTTTAACGTTAATATTTAAAAATTACATATGAATTATATATAAATATAAAATTAATATAACATTTTTATCACTGTGTGCATTCATCATTCATCGTGGTACATATATATATATTATAAGAATAATTTCGAATGTTAAAAGACAAAAGAATGTTCAAGATAAATATATTTCTTATGACATGATAGTTATTAATTTGGTCAAATAATTAGATTATTATTTAATAAAAAGAGAGATTTTAACGAAACAGCTTTTTGATTTAAGGTATTTGATCTAAGGTATTTCGCATTTCTTGATGTCTTCGTCGATACTTGAAAAAGGATGGAATGTACTCGCGTGAACGTCCTTTTCTGAGCCTAATGTGACTAGCCCTTCACGTTCCTGACCCGTAATTATTTCTTTGGCAAATATTCTCCCTACCGGCTGACTCGGCCGCTCTTGTTTGGCTTTTATTAAACCTTGTCCGCGATTCCTCTTCGCCGCACCTCGCCCGTCTTTCATTTCTGGCACGAGATTTTAATAAAACGCGATATTAAAGATATTAAGTGCGCAGTCATCGTCTGGACGGTAACCAGAGCTACGCGGTTCGCAAAAGGGCCTGCGCGAATTTCTTGTGTTTCCGTCAAGCCCCTTGAACTCGCAACGATTATTGCGATTGTCATAACACTTTTGTGGGAAGGAAAAGAAAGAGTCACGTTCCGCGTGATCTTTTCAAAGCGATGATCGCCACTTTTTTCATCTCTGGGAGCGATGGAAAAATTAAGAAGAATAACTTTTGTTATATCGATGATAAACTATTGATATTTTTATCTTATTAAAAATTGAAAAATATAGGGGAATTAAATCTCGAGAAAGAATAGACGTGACAAAATTTTATTGTTCTATATATTTTTATGAAAACTTAACTTCATAGAATTAATTAATTTATATTAAATTTACAATCAAAGCATGTAAATTCGAAAATGTGGAATTTGCGACGAAGGATCAGTTTTTCAGACTCAGACGACGTTCTTTGGAGAGAATTACATTTATAGAGAATATATTTCACGGATATGTGTGTGCAAAAAAATAGAGAAGAAAAGATCTCTTAATTTATCTTCACGCCCGTTTGGCGTCAACGTTTGTAAACTTGAAAAATATAAGCGCTGCATAAACAAGCGCGTCTTGAGCGTTTCGTGGCGAGACCATTTTGCAAATCTCTTCGCAAAAATAATGCAAATCCACCCGTCGACCTCGTCGCGAGAATGAGGGGGGGGTTCATGAATTTTTCAACCGCGCATTAATAGCTGCTCTATGACTCGCGTGAAGAACGTCAATGCCACCGCGCTCGGCGACGGTCTTTGATGCATCTAAAACAGAAAGAACCTGCCGCAGGGAGACACCGACTGAGGTAAAGAGGTCCGCCCCTTTCCCGTATCACCGCCACTCCCCTCTCCTGCGGATAAGAAACGACCGCAGACCCGGGGCCGAATGGATCGCCCGGAGAAAAACTCCGCTGCCGCTCCTTCTTCTTTGACCCGTCCGCCATCATTTCTAGAAGCATCGCCACGAGGGAAACTTTCCGACGATAAAACGAGGCCTCTTTTTGCTCGCCCGCGCCTTCTGTCGCCGCTGTCTCTTTCCTCTCTCAACTTGACTCGCGTATCCCGGGGTCTATAAATCCCCTCGGCATCTTACCGCGCTTCGAGTGCGCGTCATTAATAACGACGTTGAGCCACCCACCGTCGAAGACGAGACCCTTGTCTGTGCACGGACGGGGCATTCCACAAAAGCGACACTATAAGCGGTCGGAACAGGTGGTGATGCGATCAGGACTTGAGCTTCCTCGGCGCAAACATGTAGTCGACGTCGAGAAGAACGGCGTTGGACAGGTACAGATGGACGATGATACGAGAGTGCATTGCGAGAACGATAGACGGACCACCAAAGAGAGTTTGAGTTGGTTAAATTATTACAAATTTTATCTTATTATACAAGCTTCTCTATTTTAGTGAATAATGTCAAATGTCATATTGTGATAAAAATCAGGATCTACGGTGAGATATAAAAAACATGTCGCGAAGATTATAAGACGCGTGATTCTATTAATTTTAGTACGTTTTTGATTTAAAAAAACCCGTACACACAATATTTAGCTGTTATAACTATTTATTAAGTTACATGAATTGCATTTTTTTTTTCTTTTTCTCAAGTGTGATTATCTTTAATCACCGGCAATTGGAGCGCAGAAAAAACAATTTCAATGTTTAACATGACCGATTTTCGACTCCATTTTCACGGCGATTATAGTTCATTACTGTGCGAAACTTTGTCGCGCCGCTCGTTATGAACCGTACTGCGACCATGAAACTTCGTTAATTGCTGGAGCTTTTTATGAGGTTCTGAAAACGAAAACGACAGCGCCGAGGATATATCGAGTCGTTATAAAAGGACACGGCGATTTATGTCTGCCTCGGTTCATTAGACGCTATTCGCGATCGTCATATAGTCTCTGGGAGTCCATCCGAGATAATATTTCATTGGTTCATTATGTATTATTTATTTTCTTCTGGACACTCTTAGATTTGCATTTTGCTCAAATTTTACGCTTCCTCTTCCTTTTTTAAAATTCTAAAATTTATTATTTTTTTATTAAAGGCGCGATAGTTTTCTCACAACTTCTATTTTCTTATATGAGATATTTTAAAAGGTGACATCGTGTGATATACTTAATCGCTTCTCTTCCCTCTTCTCCCACATATAAGTGTAAAGTTTTCGAATTTGCACTTTGCGAGTATGCGCGCATACCACACACACACACACATAATCCTCCTTCCAATTTCAAAATATCTCAAAGATGATTCAAAGAAATATTATTATATATACATCATATATTATCCGGAATATTTCTCTCGCGTAAGGATGCGAATGTATTTTTCCCGCTTCTTGACTATTTTATAGTGACTACTCTATCAGCACGAATTTTACCCGACGTCTCCGGAAGACACATAGCCGAATCGAGCATGAAATAATTCACTTCCTTTTGTCGCTCTCGTTGGTAATCGTCTAGTAGTCTAGTCTATGTGATCGTATACTCAATTGTTATGCAGATTGAAGTAACACCGACCGGCAGTTGCTAGAGTAATTTCAGCGATACTTAGCAGAATGAAGTTACCAGATCTAAACTGACCCGTAAGTGATGCCATTTCCACTTTGGCGACCGGCTGTTCTCAATTTGCCGAACCTCGAATGCAAACGATATTTATGCAAGAACTAATGCACGCTTATGTGTAATTCTCCCAAATATTCGTTCATCATTATGACAAACGTTATCCCGTTATTTATTATCTCAAAAATTTATTAAAGATGATAAGTCGATAAAAATTGTACGTATTTGTTTAATTTATATAAATTAAAAACTTCATAAAAATATGTGACATGACATATATTATTAAACGTATAATTTTTAGTTGTGTGTATTTTTAAGAGTCAGTTTAATAATCAGTTTTATTTATATCATAGAATATTATCGAGCGCGAGACGTGAGAAAAAAAAAATAGTTTGCTGTAATGTCACATAATAGAATCGCGATTGCGATACTTTTCGCGAGAATATCATCGCATTTATTTTCGTCAGAAATAGACGGCTGTCACCGCGGCATCCGATATTTCTCTCTCGGCGGTAATCAATTATACGACTTGACGTAGTTGAACGAGCGGTTGACGTAGCCGTGATGCGTCGAAAAACACAAAAGCGATCGCGTTTACGGCGGTCAAGGAAAGGTGCATTTACATAGCGTCGTCGTTGCGCAAACGAGCCGGCGAGAAAATGAAACGACTAATAAACGATGACGGTGATTATAATATAATTAATCGATAAAGCGACAGAATCGAAGCCGATTTTGCCTGGCTAGTGATCCGATCTTGTTTCGCGACAAAGAAGCGCTCTTCTTCAACGAGTAACCGGACAAAGATTAATGACGTTGCTTGATCAGATTACGCTTAATGAGCGCCCAAGCATCGTTCTGTCCTTCCCTCGGGCGAGGAAGTGGAAAAATTTGTTCCTACATCCGTGCACACGATGAAAGGTATTTCTCTTCCGTGGCACTTTTTATAATTCACGCAAGATCCCGCTAATCACGCGTCGGAAGGAGCAAAATTATTGCGAGATAAAAGCGAGAGAATTAATTTCTCTTTTATCTTTCTCATCTTTCGTCCTTTGGTGAACGTAACTCGCTTAAGGTACGAATTAGAAGTCGAGCATATTATCCTAATAATTTAATGATTTTACTTGTCCATTATTAGCCGCAGGCATAAGTATTTGCGTATTTAAATAATTCATTTAAATTTTCTAATTCAATAATTATTGAATGTAAGCACAATAAATTATTCGTACATTATTTAAATAAATTTTACCATAATTTATCCGAGTAAATAGTCGAGTATTTATTGACGTGTACTTGCGAAATTTTAAATATCTCGAAACTTTATTCTTTTTCTTTAGTTCCCTTTTTGGTTTTTTTTTTTTTTTTTTTTATTTTAAAAATTTATATAGATTATATCACACCGTTTCACACACATTCATTTTTCTCTTAGTCAAACATTTTTCTTAATTTTTCCGTTTTGATTTGACTACATCGTTCATTCGAGATTTTCGATTCCCATGTGCGATATCAGTAAGGGTTAATGCTGCATTAAAGCTCTTCCTCAAAGAGCCAATATCCCTTGCAACTTGATGGCATACTATGGCTCTTTCGACTCGCAGTTGGACGAGCGGAAGGGGACGGGGTGAGAGGTGGATTGACTCGATTTTCGATCCGTCGCTTTCGCTATCCCGGGGGATTTTGTCCTAGTCTAGTCAAGCCCGACTAGCTTTGTGGACCGACTGACCGGAACCGAGCCCGTGGAAATTGTCCGACCTGATGTGGTGGAGATGCAAAAGGGGAGGGAGCGAGAGAGTTTTTCCACCATTAAATCATCCGCTCTTTGTAACCCTCCTCACATATTTTGTTCAGCGGTTTCCCTTACGCGCGTGGTTCGCGCTTGCGTTTCCGCTTCCGCGCTGCTACGGACATAGTTAACCGTACAAGTTAGTTATTTACTTTCTGTAAAAGTATGTTATCACGTATTCGAGCTATTTAGTTATCCGTGAGCCGTTGTATGTAATATCCCCTTGATTTTACCCGTCTGTATTTAGTTAGTTTCTCTTGTTTAACGCGAAATGAGAGATGCAACGTATTGCCGGTATAGAAACTATTACAAATTCTGGAAATCCGGCTAATAGATTCTTTGAATGAAACATATACTATAATGCTTGCTCTCTAAAACAGTTTGAAATGGACTTTACTCTGTATATACGTTTCACATGCGATAGGTAAAACGTAGTTTAAATTAGTCCCGGGAAAGGATTAGACAGAGCAAAGAATTTTTCTCGCGAAAAAAAATGCTTATTAATATAATTATTTACACGAGCAAACGGTACACATACACATACGCATATATCGCAAACACAATCGGGAATCTGGTTGATTCTTTTTCAGTTATCTCTCTTTGTTGCCTTATTTTCTGCAGCCCCCTTCTATCTGCATACCACTCGCGTAGTACGCTGGGAGCACGAACGTCCCATACAAATTGAATATCTACGAGAAACGAAGCACGCGTCCCGATACTTTATTGCTTGCGCTTTTGTTTCGTAAGTTTGTTTTCGCGCTCGGACACGAATTAGCGTGCAGAAGAGATCGTAGAAATGGAAACGCGACGAAACTGCGGAATCTTCGTAATGTGTTTTTAAGTATGAAAGCTCCCCCTCCTTTGTCTCCTATCATCCTTTCTATTTAATTATACGCTCTGTGTTCGGAGAATTTTAAAAGATTCTTAATATACATAGGTTTGCGAATTCCCATCGCTCTCGAACTAGAGAAGTTTAAATAAATCTAGTATCTCGTGCCTGTAATATCATTACCCAGTATCCAGTAATAACTTTATATATTTCGAACGAATGATCGAAGATAAAGACTTTTGTTTCTATATAAAATATGACTGTATAAAAATAGTCTTTGGAAAAATAACTTTTTGACATTTGACTGTATTATTAGCTTATATAGCTTATACATATAGTTATTCTAATATTTAATCTTCCGTTTCGATTCTACGATATCCACTTGGAATAACGCATAAAATATCTCGTATTTCTCACGATGGATTAATATCTTTAAAATATATTTGTCGATTCTCAATCACATATTAAATTTCTTCGTATAGTTTCCACGATTCTATGAGGAACCGTTACTTAAAACGCTTTTAGCGTGGATTTCATCCTCGCTGGTTTTCGTATACTCGACGACAGTCGTCGTCGGCTCGTTTCAGCCCGTAAAATAGAGCAGACTTTGCTCTCTTGTGCAAGTAAATAGGTCATACATAGCTAATTCAGAAACGTCGCTCGGGTCTGGTCGCGCGATGCCGGAGAGCAATATGACATTCATTGTATTTACAGCGGGGAATTACGCGCGCTGCGAGATCCCGACAAAGAACGCGTTATTTAACGCATTATTAATTACTGCGGCAAAATTGTTTCGATGCGCGGGGCGCATGCGCGCTATATTATTCCAATTATTATACCGTATAATCTGCCCCCGCGTTGCCCTCGGGCGTTCCATGCATACATTAAGCGGCCATAATGGAACGATTTTAAAATTCGCTGCCGAATTTTCGCCAATAATTCAGCGGCCCCGTCGGCCCCAAACCGGCGATATACCTATCTACCTACCTACCTATCTACCTACCGTGCGCGAATATTCGCTGAGGAAGGAAATATCCGCGACGAATTTGAATTATGTTGTGAGAAGACGCGAGCAAGCATATTTAACGATAAACGAGCGATGAAAATACTAATAAAATACTGATAAAATTTTCTTTCTGTAGAATGCGAGAAATAGAATATATCAATCATTCCGCGCGACGAAATTGTCGACGTAATCGTTTTTCCTCTTCACGCTTAGTCGAAAAATTAAGGCTCACCCATTTGGCGGTCGCTCGATTATCATGATAAGCGCGCTATTACCAGCTCAAGACACGACACGGCGAACAGAGTAAACTCATTTATCGCTCAGCCCCTCCTTTTCTTTTTCTCGCCCTACGTGTTCGCCGCGCGAGAAGGGACGGTGAAAGTTTTTCATCAGGACGGCGCGCCATTTATCCGCGTGACCCTTCGGCTAACGACACGAAACGAGCTTACAACCACGCCGTAAATCCGTCGCGGCCGGAAGTGCGAGCAATGACGGAGGAGACTGGACCGGATGCTCGCGAGCAACTCGATCATTATGAGTTTCGCGATAAGGGAAAATAATCGCGGCAGACATTGATAAAAACGATACTAGCACAAAAGGAACGATCTAAAGCACCGAGAAAATGTCGATCGAAGAGTATTATTATAAAATCAAACGAAAAATTTGATTAAAAAATTATTCTTCTCATTTATTAGTAAAAATTGCGCCCACACATTTGGAATTAGTGAAAAAATTTTTATCAATGAATAAAAAATGAAGAACTTAGGGTATACACATCGCGAACGAGAGCTTAATTATTGGAATTTCAAAAAATCTCTGTCGTCCCAACCGTCGGGATAACCGGAAACCAACAACGATGCATGATTCATGAGCCGGAAATTGGGACTGTGATACGCTGCAATGCCATCATCGCACATACTGTCTGAATATGTGCCAGATATGAGAAAATACGAAATTCCGCTAATGTTTACAGATAAAAGTTTTATCGATTAAAACAGTAGCCCAGTGCGATTAGAATATTATTCTTGATATTATTGATTATCGACACGTAATAATACATTGTTGGGTATTATTTTCGTCAGTCCACTCTCATCTGGATATTTCCAATATTAGTCTCTCTTATTTTAACTTTACAATTTATGTATGTAAACGTAATTTAGTAGCCCCGATGTTTGCACGGATATAAACCGTTCAATTTTTTAGTAGCTCTTTAATATAAATCTTATTAGAGAAAATTGTTTTCGTATAATAACTTCTGCATTCGATCACCTCGTAGTCCATGTCTCCACGCCCGTGGTTCACGCAATGCACCTCGCCAAGAGATTGTATCTCGGCAACCTTATGAATTCTAGAGAAGCAATATCCCCGCGCAATCCTCCGGCGACGATTCGACAATAGGAGACGCCTAGCGCGAGCTCTTTGTCGTTTTGTCAGGAGGAGCGCGACAGAGGTGAGTGGCTGGTTGAATCGTCGTCGAGAAAAGGACCGCGATATGGTATCGTGTGTGTCTCTCCACCTTGACGTCGTCGACCTTCGTCGCTTTCGTTATCCAAACGTGGGAGGAGGGAGCGTCGGAGGAGATCACCGGGCAACAAGGATCGACACTCGGCGCCAGCCTCTCGAGAAAGTGAGAATTGCGCGATGCGAAACGGCATGGGGGTGAAGGGAGGTCGGAAGATTGGAAAGAGGAAGACGGTGTTCCCTCTCTCGATAGCTCCCTCGGGAGACGAACTCTCCCGTGTCACGATCAGACGCGCGCGAATGTGTGCATCAACCTTTTCCCTTGCCCCTCATTTTGCACTGCGTTTCGCTCCATGCACATTGGGATCACTTGCACGCGAGTTTACTCCAATTCTTATCGGTCTCGACATGATCTGTTTTTACATTTCTAAAAGTGTGTTTAATTGAAACATTTATAGATACTTGTAATTGCGTAAACGTCTGTTTTCTTACTTCGATTATTACTATATTTATTATTTTAAAATAGATGAGAAAGATTGAATTATACAAATTTCAAAAATGACCTTAGATAAGGATTGCTTTATTTAAGAGAGACTTTTTTTATGTAGTAAAATCTAGTTTGAATTTTATAATATAATTTTTACTTTTTCCTTTTTTTTTTTTAAGTGGAAATATTTAATTTCGGAAAAAATTGTCACATAGTTTCTGTTGGTTTTGAAATATTTTATCATGACAGTTTAAATATTACCATTAATGTTATTAGAAGTTATTTAAACTTTTATTCTTGCAATATTAATATGCTTTATTTTGAAAAAATGTTTTTCGCTTTGCATTCGAATTTCCGTACACGAAATGTATATTACGTACAATTCTATAGTACTTTAATAGTTTCTTATTCCATAATTATCTTAACTTCCCTTTTGACAGAACTTGAATAGAGTCATTTTACGATGGTCATCTTCCTCGTATCTTTAAAAGCTGCTTGCAACGTAATTACGACGGAAATAGCGCATTCCAGATTTTCTATGCTTTCTTTTATCTAAACAAATTCTTTGGCGGAATGACATTGCTTTAGAAAAATGTTGTTTAAGCACCAATATTATCTCGATTACGAATAATTATAAATAATGAAAATTTTGCGATATTTTCACGAATTGAGAAACAAATTTCTCCTCTGTATTTCATTTCAGATCGAGTTAAATAATTTAAACGATTTTAAAGTCTTCAAAGTCGAATACACACCGTTTGACTTACAACGTAATTGCGATCGCGTGCATGAAAATAATCTTCGATGTTTCTAAATATACAGAATTATGCATTGATTGCGATATGGTCGAACATATACCAAAGATTTGTAGGCTCTCCGATAGGAAGCTATCAACGTTAAAGCGTTATTGCGAGGAGCGCCAGGCAACGGTTAGTCAAGCGTGGGATCGTTTACAGTATCGATAAACAGTTAACAGAGAACCGAGGGGCGATTTACAAATAGCGCATATTGATTTGCGTCCGCACACATTGCCGTACGCGCGTGTATAGGTGTGTATCGCGAAAGTGCATCGACGAGGTAATTAATAAAAGTGTATCCACGAGGTAATTAACAGAGGCAATCGGTAGAAACGCGATATTTTTATTACGGCAAAATTAGAAATTGCATAACGCAACATTTTACATTTTGCATATAAAACGCGATAAAAATAAATTAACTAAAAAAAAAAAAAAAAAAGAGAGAAAAACTCGCACTCTGTATCTCATCAGAAAAGTTTTAATATTTCAATGATGAAAATTGTATTTCTTTCGTCGTTAACAACTCGTATGCCAGGAATTACCGGTATCTGGCAAAAGGGGTAACGCGCTATCTTAATTGTCGTTTTAACAATAAGCCATTCAATTGTCGTTACACCGCCGTGGTAATTAATGCGCGACCCTGATGCACGTGCATAACGTCGCCACGTTTTATTCGGACTTTTTAGGCCGCGCGCGACGAAACTTTAGTCCGACAAATTCCCAACGGATCGAACGTGCTTGTGGAGTGCTCTTGCGAAGTAAAACCTTCGTGCTATTAGCATTGGGGGCCCCGTGTCACGCGAGCGATCCGCTTTGCATACTGCGAGGGTTGCCTCGAATTTCATAGCGGTTCCGGGGGATCGCATTGCATGACTTCTGCCGATCGCGTTCGATTTACCTTCCGGGGGATGATCGATCAACCACCATTCGGATGCAAAAATAGTCTGTGGTGTAGAAATTACAGGATATAAAAAAGAAGATTATTAGAGAACGGCGCGGAACTCTTGGCGCACATGTTATTGCGTCATTGCCCCCTCCCTCCCATCCCATTGGGATTAAATATACAAATAGGTTCCTACAATAAAAGTTGCACTGTAACAGCCATATCGTAAAATAACAATAGATATTGCTGTATCGCATGACGGAGAAGAATATTTCGAATAGAAAAATGATAATTTTTTTTCTGTTGTTATTGTAGAATATATTTTATAAAAATTAAAAGTGCATGATATTGAATTTGAGAAAGATGTAATCTTTAGGAGAATTTTTTTTTTTTTTGTGATAACAAAAAAATCGCAGAAATATATCTAAACATTTTATAAATTTCTTTATATGTCTCGACTATATTTTCGTGGAAAATTCCTTCGCAATCGATCTACGTCGCTGCGCGGTGCATAGTTCGCGTTACCTACATTTCAGCGAGAAGTAACGACGGACGGAAAAACAAGACGTTCCCGCGGGGTGCTTTATTCGACGTAAATGGAATTAACCGTTCGGAACTTTGCGCTTAAACAAACCAACCGGGATCGGCAAACAATTTCACCTAAATGTAACTAACTTGCTTGTGGACGGGCCGCCGCTGCCGCTGGAGGATGAGCGCACAGCATCCTCGCGAGCTTCTTGTCGGAAGCGGAAAACGGAAAGACGGCGGAAAAGCCGTAGAAGTAAGGAAAAAAGATAGGAAGAGAATGGTAAAAGGAAAAGCCGTACTAATTCCTCGGTAGCCGCTAACGACGAGGGAGCGACCGGACCGGGGTTGGTTTCTCGGGCAAACCTTCTCTCTCGTGATACCCGGCTCTTTTTATCCACCGTGTAATCGACTCAATTCCCGATCGAATCTTTTGTTTTGTACGTGCGACGCCGAACGGCTCTCCGAGAGTTTAGAAAACGTTGCTCTCCGGCCAAGAGAGAAATCCTGCTAATTCGATCGATAATTGGTCTGAGCCCCCACTCAGACGCACCGAACCGATTAATTCCTCGAGACGAACGTTATGGAAGTTCACTTTTTTTTTTTTTTTTTCTTGGATAGACTATATTCGTCTGGCGTATAAAGTATTTGCCAGTTTCCGACGAGGTACGTCGAGAGAGTTTGGCGTGCCATTCAAATATTATAAAAGATTTCTTCCGTATACGACAGTTCTTTTATCAAGAGATATTTCTGCGAATATTGAAGAGCAGGAATATAGAACGACCTCGTTAAAATACAGCTTGTAATATCTCGATCTGTATATTGCCGGAAAAACGTGATAAGGATTGGCAGGTTTATACCGACAATCGCGACATAAGCATTCAGGGGATCACGAATGCCAGGTAGAATCGCTTTAAATCGGTTCAGCGGAGCAGAGATATGAAATTTTCGAGACAGTTAGAACCAATGGAAACGACTTCACAAGGTTATTTTCCAGATCGTCTTCTCTTTCCTTCTCTCTTCTCTTCTCTTCTCTCTATGGAGGATTATATTTTTAAATCTCCTTGTGCTCTTCTTTCTACGAGAACAATCGTACAAGAGAAATTCTCCGGAAGGACAGCATAAAGAAATCTCGCGATGAAGAGATCTGACAAGAAAAAGAAAATATTCTCGAGTGGGATCGTCGGTGCATTTGGCTTGTCTGCAAAATTCGAATAATAAGAACTTTGACGTCACATTAATTTCTCGTCGATCCAACGGAGATCGATACCCACCAATTTCCTCGCGAGCTAAAAATAAAATTTCCAACGACTTGAATAATTCGAATAACCGCCGAGGCACGCAATTATTTCAAAACCAACATCTGACGTCTACCATCTGACTTTCACTCTCGTGTGACGGGCGCGCGAGGTTTCCACCTACGAAAATATTCATTCGTCCTTCCTTTATTGAGCGCGCAAGAGAAACCAATCTCTCGCGAACGTCAACGCTCACCTACTTTTAAAATTATGGAACAAAAAAGAACGAGTCTCTCCCAACGACCGGGGAGACATAAATTCTTGTTATGCAGCGGATTCTCTCTAAACCCTCTGTCAAACTTTTTGTTTTAACCTACTGTCTCTCCTTTCTTTTTTCTTTCTCACCAACCTCGATGCTTTCACCGAGCATCGATCTCTCGAAATTTCTCTCGGAAAATCGGCGTCATACGTCGAGAGACAAACATATCGACACTGGGAATCGAGGAAGGTAAAAAGTTGGAAGGGTTGCAGAACAACGCTGCGAAATGAAAGAGAGATAGATAGGTAGAGAGAATGGTGGTTGTGGGTCCACGCAGGAGCGACGTGAATTATTGCGGGGTCAGATCCGAAAAAT
Organism: Formica exsecta; assembly: GCF_003651465.1. Classification (NCBI taxonomy): domain Eukaryota; kingdom Metazoa; phylum Arthropoda; class Insecta; order Hymenoptera; family Formicidae; genus Formica; species Formica exsecta. The sequence goes on from NW_021848510.1 coordinate 135,171, forward strand.
AATTCACGTAGCCGCGGAACGGTTGTAAAAAGAATTAAAACAGTAAAAATGTTTCTCTCGTGTAAATAATGTTGATTCCGCGAACGGTATTTTTTTTTTATTTTTGGGTTTTATTTTTTATTTTTTATTTTTTTTTTTCATGCGTACTACTGATTTATCGAGTCGGAGTACCTGTCATTAGAATTGAGTTGCGGGACACTTCGAGTAGGCGTGCCAAGCTTTTTAAAGGCCGCGCACACCGATATTGACGATCCTTCATGCCGGTCCACGAGATGGCAGAAAACTTTTCAACTTTGACTGACTGAGAGAAAGAGGGGTTGACCTCGCGTCTCCTCTCGCCGACCGAACGCGCGTCCGACGAAGGATAAATTTATCGGCGAGTTGGAAAATGAATAGCGTCTGAAACGCGCGCACGTCGAATGAAACAAGAACGACAGCTCGATCCGGTGATAGGCATCGACCAGTTTCGAGGAGAGAGGCCGTATAGTTTCCCCGAAAAGTTCCGATCTTTTATATCCGACCCAACCGCACGACTCGATCGCAACCGGCCGGGGGGTGAAGGAGAGGGGAAAAAAATTGTAAGCGCCCTCGAGGGTGCCGCCGGTGCCCGATCGCATTACCATGGCGAATTCGCATATCGATGCGCATACGAATAGGAATTTCCGCGGAGAATGGTTCCGCTTCGCCCTCGCCTCTAATGCGGCGGTTTCCGCTCGCGCGTGTTGCGGCCGCCGAGCGGAATATGGCAAACGCACACCGCGCGGAAATATACAGAGAGCAGGATATCTATAAACTACACGAGCCCCCGAGCTTTCAATTGCTCCGTTCGTGCTTTTACGGCCGACCATCCCACGTCGCGGATGTATATCTGCTGGTTCGGCGACCTCCTCGCGTGCACGGAGAAATGTGTCTCTCCCTCCCTCCCTTCCTCCCCCTCTCCCAGATATCTCCCTCGTGAACAGAGTACGTGTAAAGCATTACAAGGCAGCTGCAGTGCAACAGAATGACCGATAAAAGCGCGTTGTCAGATAATTCAACCTCGTTGCGCTAAATGAAAAAATATTACTCTCCTCTCGTGTGGATTTGCGTTTTCGAGATATTAATTAAAGTCGGAATTAAATTGGAAAAACTACCAATAAATCTCCATGAAAAATTTAATATAAATAATCGTTTAATTCGCGTAAGTAATTAAATAAGCTTAAAAGAAGCAAGCTTCGAAGAGAAATTTTTATATTTTAATAAACATTATTATTTTGTCTACCGTGCGTCTGGATATAATAATATATATATATAATGATAGCCCCAATATATTATATATTTATAAACTAGTTAATTGATTGCATTCTTAAAAATCAAGACACATCTTGTACCATTCAAGCAATGAGATAGCACATTTTTCCAGCACGTTCAATATGTTCGTGACATCGTGTCTGCATAGTTCGCACGCCACGTTTCTCAATCGTCGAATCCAACGAACGGCATTGCGACGTCGCGAAGGGCGACGGTTTTCAATTCCATCCTGCCCGCTCTTATGATTGACAGGTATTTACCGGATAATCGGCTGCTGCCTACGGGAGGATGTGGCGTCAGGTGCTGGAATCGCAAAAGCGACCGCCGCAAAACTATATCGACCTGGTTGGATGCGCCGTCGAGAAGACATCATTTCACCTTTCTCTCTTTTTCTCTCTCTCTCTCTCTCTCTCTCTCTCTTTTAAACGTGATCGGCAAAAAGAGCCCGGAAATAAAACGCCACGGGTGTATATCCGCTCAAAAGTTGGTCCAGATAGGCGGAATTAAAACGCCCCGCGGGCTCGCGAATTTTCAACTGTTTCGACCGTTTCACTTGTTTAAAAACTCACAGGTCTCGCTCGCTCGGCTGGCGCGCATCGACTTCTAAATAATGGCCGCGAACATAAACGTTCTGTCGCGCGTGCAACCCGAATGTCACCCCGCTTTCACGAAATCTGCCGTTGACATCGCGTCGCCCGCGCGACCCATCGGCAGATTTTCCACACGCACGTATACACACAAAGCGCGCTATTATTAACAAAGCATTCAGAAAAAAAAGATATATATACAATGTATATATAAACTCTGGACGCCCACATGAAGTAATAATTTTTAACAGAAAACTTTTTTTATCAGCGTGCGCATGCGACGTATCCTTGTCATGGAGAATGGAAACATTTGCGGAAAAGCCAATATTGGTTGATCTCTCTCTCTCTCTCTCTCTCTCTTGTTCCGCGCAAAAATTTTCTCCCCGCTCGAATGAATAACAACCCGACTTTCAACGATTTTCATCGTTCTCATGAACAGCTGGTCCAAGCGGAATCTTCGAACGCGCTTTCTCCTTCCGTTCACACGAATCTCGTCGAGTCGTGAGAAAATCATCGGACAAGCTGTCGCAGTCGTCGCTCGCGCGTCGATCAGAAAATCAATCGCGATTTAAATCAGGACGACATATTGAAAGCAAAAACCCGACCTTTTTCGCAAAATTTCCAAAAGGGAAATCGGGTTTTCCTGAATTTTATTAAAAACGATAATACTCGACGTTCTAGGAAAATATCTTGATTTTTAATTTCGGTTTTAATGTTAATTTTATTAGGTAATTTATAGGATTTTCACTTAAAGACTGATCATCATTTGAAATGTATATTTGCGTACGTGTGTGAGCTGGATTCTTATTCTACCGATCTCGTCCATTTTTAGCTACAGGTATACGGTTTTCGTGGAGAAGAGCGCGCCTCGTATATGCCAAGCATTGTGTAATTCTGGACGGGAAAGAAAGCCGGTACGCGCGCGGATTAAACGAGGAGCTTGAACGAGAAACTCTTCGCGCGCACGTCTCCGGGATCTCTCTCCATGGAAAATGCATTCCGACTGCATTATGCTCTCTCGCGCGCGCGCGTGAAGAGTCGTCTAAACTCCTCGCTTGTTTCTTTCGCGAGCGGATAGAAGTTTGAAGCCGTTCGGCAGCCGAAGGGAAATAATACTTATGAAAGTAGTTTAGGAACTTCCGTACCTTCCTTATTTGCAAGTAGATATGTGGCAAGACCTGCTGTGTGCTATACAAAAACGAGGCAGATAGTCGGCTTATCCGCTTGATGCTGGCAGATTTGCGCCCCGTGAATACTCTTTTTTTGTCGCAACGCATCGTTCTCGTCGAAGGAAACACGGAGGAATGGAAATAAACGAGATGATCGAGACGAGTCTGGATGCGCGTCGAATTTAACCAGAGAGAGGGAGAGAGCGTCATCGCGGAAAAGTAATTTGCGAGAACAAATTTCTGGTACGGTGAAGACAGGTAAAAGCGGCCGAGCGATAGAAAGAGGGGAAAACAAATAAAGAAAAATCCCCAATGCTGTATCGCGGCATACTCGCGAGCATCCATTTTAAGTTTTGGCTTGGTACACCGCAATCTTCATGGAAAACTTCGGCGAGGAGGAGACGAAAGAAACGTAAAGCGGGGGCGAGTGCGTTGGACGAACTGCAAACAGAATAAAGTTTCGGTCTCCGGAGCGGCTACGGCGTCGAAAGCAACGACGTAGTCGAGATTGCTGGTTACAGAGGGAGAAAGCTCGGTCCGAAAGAAATATAAAATACTGTTCTCGTTCTTTCTCTCTCTCTCTCTCTCTCTCTTTCTGTTCTCGCGACTCCTACGACCACGGCCGTTTCTTTCATTTTGCTCGTAGACACGAACTGCCGGTCCAATATACTCTCGTTCGGATCGAGACCTGCGTTAAAGCGATCTTTCATAAATTTCATGTGCCTTAAAGTCGTCGATAAGACGACGTCGCAAGATAGATGTTCCGATTTTTCCCGTAATTGCTCTCGTCATTTATTATATCGTAATTATCTTCCGTTCGAATCCTAGTTTCTTGTTAAACGAAAAATAATTTTAATCTTAATTGCCCGTAATTTACAAAATAATTCCACTTTGATGTTTTATATATAAATACAATTTCAGTATAACTGTATTATTTCTGTCTTTATTAAATATTATTAAATATTATTAATTATTATTATCTTAATTATTTATAATTTATCAATTCTATAAAAAACATTTATACATGTAATAGCTAATACAATAATATTTGGATATTTATGAGCACACATGTCTCAATACTATGAGTAAACAAATCGATCGGGCAGATCAATAATCGCGCGTCTAGCGATTGCATCGCAAATTTATACAAATTAGGCCCCGAGTAATCGCATAGGGATGTAAATATGGTATATATCTCTGCGCTGTACGGCTAGTTCTGGGATGGGATCGGTAAGGCTTAATTCCATTCACGCGTTACGATGCGGTATGCCAGACCACCGCAAGCCATCCGATTGGCTTGTGAGCGTATTACCGCACGCGGCATACCGCATCATCGGTTCGCGCCGGGTAAAACCGGACCTTTGCGCTGCAAACGTATGCGCGCGTTATGAATGGAGTCGTAACATAAGTAACGGATTATTTTCAACCACAGTGAAACATGATAAACCTTTACTCACGATAATTAAGGAGAGAAATGTGAAATTATAATTGAATATATA
>NW_021848510.1:139736-171135 GCF_003651465.1 Formica exsecta
TATATAGAAAAAAATCTTCTACAACTAAATATATATTTTTCAATTATTTTTGCATGTAAGAAAAACAAAAGCGAGCTCTTAAAAGCCGTTATCGCGAACGATGTTATATATCTCTCTCTCTCAATTAATAAGAGGAATTATTAAAATTATTCGAAGCCCCGATATATAACATGAATCGGATTCAGAGAGGAACGGGATGGACGAACGAAATGGATTACCGCATTCATCGTCCCCCTATATTCCGACAACGAGAAGAGATCACGAGTTACAAGGGTGAAGCCGATTAAGAGATTTTTTTAGAACCTATTTGCCGGAATCGAGAGGGAGAAGATTTTCCCCTATACCGGGATACCGCATTCGAGTTTCGAGATACCGGAGAGGATACATTTGTATTTGCTGAAAGATCCTCTCCCGTCGCATTTACGTTTTCATTTTTTGTCCGAGGTTCTTTGTATCCTTTGCTCCTCTCGACTGCAGTCGTACTCGCGCAAGCATCGACAAAAAGAGATAGAGGACACAGTTGTGACTTTCGTTTTATTAACTCTTTATACTCTCGCGCACTCGAGAAGAATCTCTCCTCTTCTGCAAATATCAAGATAAATCGACGATTCCTTTGTGACAAAAGCATTTCTTTCTTTGATTACCTTAAACATGCAACGATGCAACGACTTGTAACGCATCCTTGTCGTATTACAAAGCCATGCTCTTTATAACAAAGATATATAATTAAAAAATTATACACGGGGGAACGTAATCTCGAACGGAAACGAGATAATTTTTACGCACGAATCGAAGATGAAAAAGATAGAGATACATGTTCGAGTTATCGAAAGGGGATATAAAAAGAGATTTTTCCATTGTCGAGAAATATCTCTGTCGGAAAACTTTCACGTTTCGGCTAAAATAATTGAAAGAGTACACTTTGATAGAGAGAGAGAAACGGAGTAACTTGTTCGTCCGCGGTCTCTGAATCCGGGTGATGTTTAGAAAAATATTCCAAAACCTTTCATTAAAATTCTTGCCGAGGGATCGACCCCCGTTCGGATAGTACAATCGAGCGATGGCATACCAGCCGTAGCTGATATGGCGGTCCCATGGCGAGATTAAATGATGCTGCATTCTTTGTTGGGGTTGGTCGATGTTTTTGTTCTCCATCGTCACTGGAGAAAATCCGGTAGTTTCGGGCTCGTGTCCAACTACTCTACGAAAAAATCAGCCTCCAACGGCGATAGACTGATCAATCACTCGAAACGATTATATCGAACAGACGAACTATATTTTATTGATGATGGTCATATTGTTTCAATTGCTTCATTCGCGATAGCGATAACAGGTACGCTCATTCTTCAAAAATATAGTGAATATTTTAAGAGCTATTATGTGTAAAGAGAGAAAATATTTCAGAAAATCAAACATAAAATGTACGGTGAAAATCTACGGAAATTCAATATCGGGCGATATTTTTTTAAAAATACACATGTCATATTTTAATTCTCTTTACGCAAATTTTTATTCGAATCCAAAGCAAATACCGGATTATTTTTTTATAAACTAATATCATGTATGTACGTTAATGTACTTTATTTAGCAAAGGAAAGATTACTTCAAACGCATAATTAACGAATGGTCGACTAATGCGCCGCCATAACATATACATCAGGTCAATTTCATTTACTCGGAAAACAAGCACATTATTGCAACGCGCAAAATTAAATTCTACTATGCAAACTAATTGTTGGATCCGCAAATGAAATGTATTCTGCGCGAACGTAATAGACACAGTCGAAACATGCGTCTCTTTTCACATAATAGCTCTTAATTTTGCAATTAATTCGTAGGCACATGGTGATTGATAATTTAATATTGTACACGTATATAACAATTGTTTATCGCTTATCGGAGGAAATAATTTTACAAATTGAATCATCGTATAGTTACATCGGCGCACATAATCATCATCGAATCATGGCGTATTGAAAATTTCTGTAATACGAATAAAATACTTTAAAATGAAAAAAAAAAAAAATTATATTCGCCCTTTGTCGTTTAATTTCAATATTACTCAAAATTTAAATCGCGATATTATTTTGGGAAAAAATATGTGACGGATATTTTTAATTCTCGCTTTTGAAAGCTCAACTTATCGAATTGTCCGTATAATTGTCGATAGGGTTTATGTCAGCTGCGTTTCAAAGAAGAGGAGAGAGAGAGAAAGAGAGAGAGAGAGAGGGAGGGAGAGAGAGAGAGAGAGAGGAAGCACTCTTGTGGTATGTTAACATTTCGACCAAGTGCGTGCACGCGTGTAAGCGGGCTATAGTACACGAAACCTTTATACATACATACATACGTACGTACATACATACACGTATAACCGCGCGCGATTCTCGTCACACCTCGTTAGCGCGGGAACAAAAGGCTGATTACCTCCGGTCGTGTATCGCGGTGCGCAACCTGTGTACACTTTTGACGAGAGCGCATCTCTCGCCTCTCCGCGCTCTCGCGGTTCGATCGCTTCGAATCTGAGGCAGTGTGTCAAATCTCCGCAGCCGGCCGGAAATGCTTGCGCGTTTCATCCCGTGCCAATTGCAACCAACTCGCGCCGCGAGTGTCCACGGGGATTACGGGGGGGGATGATGGGGGAGTGAGCATTATAAAACGTCGACGTTTGCAGTTCGACCTGGGAATTCGGTCGATCGATAGTCGCTCGTTTAACTCGTTCGTCTTTCTCGTGATTAAACGATATCGATTGAAAACAATGGTTGGATTTTTAACATCTTCATTAACGAATTATTTCGCGGGGGAGAGAGGTGGAAGGGAGAGAAGGCGAAGATGCAACGATCGCGATTTTCCGAGCGTATCGAGGCTTTTCACGACGTCCAATAATTTAACTCGTTTGGCTGTTATGTGATATATCGCGGTGATGAACTGGCAGAGATGCATTTATGCGATGCGACATGCCGGTTTACAGAGGAAGCGAATGCATGGCTAATGGGAGGTCTGATGACCTGAATGATTCAATATGCTTGAGGCGAAGGTGGACACACTTGTGTACTAGTGTACTGTAAACTACTTGTATTACGTGTACTATATACTATTTGCGTACTATAAACATAACGTATTCTAGTTTGCATTTCCCAGACAGTTTGCACAATGATATATAGATTATTACTATCTTTCCATCTATTTTTCCATATATTATAAATTAGCATCTTAGTATGTCCGATATAAATCGCGCGAAAAAGAATGATACATAATTACGTATGGAGAGATGTCCTTGTATTTACGACGCAATCAATTTCGTTTATATCATTCGACGAATGCATAATTATAACGAAGTTATATATACGTTGTGTTCGTGACTAATTATTGCGAGTAAGCTAAGTACGAAATTATGACGGAAATTAATTTACGGGCGCATAAACCGACTCTGAAGTGCGAGCTATGTAAACTGTATTGTTGGATAGGCGGGTCTCGATACGACACTATGAACAATGGTAAGACGACAGAATGCTTGATGGATAACCGTTATATACACACGGGGAAGTTTGGATTTGAGTATCAGCTTGTTTAAACAGGTGCGTGCTTCTCGATGCACCTCGTATTTGCAGGGTCATTAATTTGAAGAACGGGCGGTTGTGGGGCAGGGAAACCGCGATACGCGTTGCAGCGTGCATGAAATACTCTTGAGAATGCCCGCGCGATAATCGTTACATCGCCGTTGTTATTGTTATCGGCCGAATTACGTTGTGTATCAAGGAAATATGTACGCGCGCGAGGGTAAAATAATTACTAGATTACACGCGAATGCATATAAATAAATGCGCCCGAATAACGCAATATTGTGCGTTTCATCGGTTAATTTCAATTCAGATTAAATGAAATTCCAGCGCGAATAACGCCGTACGAATGCGGCGTTAATAAGTGGAAAATGCTTATTCATCGTCGGCTGGGATGAAAATAAGCAATCAATGCGCGCCATTATGCGCGTATCTTTTTTCTCTTTTCCCTTATCATGCCGATTCGAATGCGCTGCGAAGCGCGCTGCTAAAATAGTTCATCAAATTATCAAACAACGCTGTAATATTTCGACCTTTGAATTCACGTCGTAATATTGGTCACACAGTCGCGACATTTTTCCCGCGATCGATATCATACTGCGAACGCGAATTTTTATCCACCATATTACGCAACCATGATATAAATGTCTCATATATATTTTCCATCATACGGAAAACAACGTTGGAATTCTGCAATAATCTTTTTCAAAGGTTATCACATTGCATACTTCTGAATATTATTATGTATCTCCGACCATATAATACTCTGTTTCATTCTCCGGTCTTATATTATATTTTATCCCAAGAATAATACCGTATAAAAAAAAAATATCTTCTTACATATTTTCTTTGATAAAAAACTGTGTTTTCTCCCTTCACTTGAAATCTTCCGATTACGATAGTCCCTTTTATCGGCGATTGATAGAATTCTATTGGCGTGTGTGCCGCAACATATATACACCGACACCGATATCGCGATGGACAGAGCGAGAGAGTGTTAATTCCCGGCTCAAAGCCCGTCCGACGAGGCGCGGCGGATACGCGTGAAAAACAACAAACTGCAACGAGATACTGCGCGCGTTGTACGAATGCGAAATACGCGCGATAGCCCCGCGGGGGGGGGGGGGGGGGGGGGGGGTGCCTGCGGTTGCGTCTCGTGCACCGGTGGGTCAGGGCCAACAGATTGTATGTTCAATAAGCGGTCGCCAATTCTCAGCGGTATATATTCGGCTGTCGATTGGACGTCGACATCACTCTCTGCCAATCACCATTTGTAACGGACGAGAAAAGCGCCGGCGAACGGTCAATCTGCCCGGTGCAGGCTTTCCGGTGCTCTACAGGGATGATTACCGGGGTGCGATTGGATTTAGATATTCTGGCTAATTAATGCAAATGTTCTCGGGGGAGTCGTAATTTTTTTTCTGTTAAAAGATTCGACGCAACTCTCGCGAATGTACATCTGCGTTTAATCGAAATATGTGTTCATGTTGTGACAAGAGTGTAAAAGTTTAATTTTTAGATAAAATACACGCGCAGCAATAAAGAAAGTGGACATTATAAAAATTTAAATAATGAATAAAATTTGCGCAACATTGCATAAAATATTGATTTACAGAATTCGTAATTTTGCAAAGATTATCAAATTCACATTGTATTTATTAATAAAATTAGCTAGCGCTTTTAAATAATTAAAAGCTAAAGATTGTTTAATTTTAAAATAACGTGAGGTTTCTTGCGAAATATGGTATTTAGCGTGTATTATTCGATGATGAGCACAAAGTAAATTATTTATACGTGTGAAGAATTCATTTCGTTAATTTGACAAAGTAAAAGTAAAATTTTATTTTGCATCAAACTAATAAATTATACATCAATATATACACGGATACGTTATTGAGACGCATAAATACGCATGGATGAAAATTCGCTCGAATAATTTAATGAAGTAAAAGCAAAATTTAATTTTACGTCAAATATAGAATATAATCGACATATAATATACATATATACGTCATTAGTAAATTTCATCGCATGGGTAAGAATTCATTTGGTTAATTTGACCAAGTAGAAGAGAAATTTGATTTCACGTCGATATGAAATTTATTAGCGCGCGTTACGTGTCTTGATAAACATGCTGCGTGTAAACGTATATAATTGTTGATGCATATTGTTATATTTATTCAGTTATATGATCGCTCGTATATCAATCCAATTTATCCGTTCCAGCATAACGACATCGCTCGCAGTGCCTTGGAATTAAAAAGTACGAAAATATGATTGGATGTTAAAAAAAAAGTTATCGTCACAAAGAGCGATTTTTTTTTGAGGCGAGTAATAATTCGAGTTTTTAAAATTGGGAATTTTATTGTTACGGTCAGAAGAGCTATTTCGGCACTTTATTGCGTTAAGCGTTGATTTATATTGCAACGGCTAACAAACCGCAACGCGGACATTTTTCAATTAAGCTGCGTATTGAGAGAGTAAGTTTTTCAAGCATTTTTATTCGTAATGAAAATGTGCATTACTAATAAACAGTTAATTAATTTCTTTAATTTAATTTTACAATAATGAAAAGATCTGTACAATTCCATTTAAATATTATAATGTTTAAGATATTGTAACTTTATATGTATTTAGAGAATTTTTTAAAATTTGAAAAGAAGATTTACATGTAGGATTTTTCCTTTCTCCATTTTATAACATCTAGCATTTAAAATACTACACTTTATATGATGATAATAAAAGATTAATTTTTCATTAAACAATTAATGTCAGGTGTTTAGTAAAGAAAAATATCCACCTCTCTTATTGATAATTATGCAAATATCACGTATCATATTTGCTCTGTATAATTTTTAGCAGCGAGCTCTAGACATGCGCAATTTAAATTTGCGCGTTTACACGCGATGTTCTCTGAATATTGGGAACGCCCCGGTCGTAAAGTGAACCCCGAAACAATGCCACTGAGTACCATAATCCCGGCCTTAATTAATTCGTCAGGTCATGCGCCGCTCCCTCTGATGTATCGTTAGTCCATCCCCATCGACACGGCCGGAAATATTCTGCATTTACATTTACATTTACGTCGCTCCGCGTCCTATACATTATCACGTCCGCAATTCTCGTTTCAAGATTAGTCGTTAAGAACTGTTATCGCAAGATTAGATGCGTGATATTCATTGCACGGGATATACGAATTTACTACTTTTTTATATGTTACTATTCAGCCTCGTCTTTATATTATAGATTGCATAATAAAAGCTTTTTACATTCTTTTTTTTTACGTTTGCTACGTTTGGATGAATACTATTTTACAGCACGTGATTTCTCCAAATAAAACATAAATAAATTCCTCTGTTGCTACGAATAACTTTTGCTATATTTGACTGGTCTATTCATTTGCATATGCCGTAGTCGCATATAAAACAATTATATAAAACAATACTATTTACGTTGAAATGTCAATACAGTATGAACAAACTTTATGGAGAGAACTTCCATTAAATATACACACATAGAATATATGCAAACCGAGCTACAAATATTCAAATCGAAAGCAGCCATGGTCGTAGGTGCAGTTTACTTCACGAAAATTCAGCGAGTATGTGTGCCACGAATGTTTACCGTATATTGCATGCGGCTAGTACATCTCTTCGTTTCTAACGCATCTCCGTTTCGCTTAATGTTTTCTCTTCACTTATAACTAACATCCTTGAAGCCGAAAAGTAAAGAAAAGGGAATAAATAGAAAAGAAATGAAAAAAGTGAGAAAACAAAGAAAAGGAACGAAAATAATTAAATGAAAAAAAAAGGAACTTAGTAAGAAAAACGAAAATGAAAATAAAAGAGAAAATAAAGAAACAAAGAAGAGTCTCGAATTTATCGTCTTCATTCGCATTAATTAAAATTATTTTTATTTAACATGTTTAGATGAAATGGCGATCCAAATGAATGTATATGAGATAGACATTTTTTTAAATAAATACTACAAGAATCAAAATATCCCGCAATGCAATTCCTCAATCAAATTCTGAATAATATGTATATCAAAATCACGTGTTTTTTTTTTCAAGAGTAGAAATGAGTAAAAAAGAAACCAAGTCAAAAAAGTAGGTAAGATAATCAAAGAAACGGAAACGTAAACGAAAGGTACACTAAGAGAACAAGCTGGAAGAAAAGGGAGATTGGGAGGAAGGATATTCGCGATAAGAAGTCACGAGAGAAGATATCGGTGGAAGTCTAAGGGTTATAGAAGATAGACCAAATGACGAAAGAAAAGTCCCGGTGGAGGAGTGGAAAAAAGACGAAGTGAATTGAGCAAAATGAAAAGGACGAGGTTCGTGGGGAAGAGACCGCGGATTTTTGAGGGTTGTGAGGGAGAAAATCCAGCGGCGGGAAGGAAAGCACGTCACGATGAAACGAAGGGAGGGGGGGAAAGGCGCTTCCTCTTTTTTTTTCTTCTGCCCTACGTATATCTTCACAGGGAACTTCCCGAAAAGCACAAGGGGCTCGGTAAACTTGATACTTTTTTCTCTCGATCGGGTGGAACAAAAGGACGAGCGACCGACCGTCTGCGGCGATCTGTACCAAACTTGTTCGAGCTCGACTTTCCCTCTTGTCGGAACTTTGATGAATCCTCCAGGGAAGTGATTACGATAATACATCCCGTTGATATTTTTTTTTACGTGGGGGAATGAAGATTATGGTGGACAAGATGTTCAACATTTCTTACGATTACAACAAATGTAACTTTTTAACAACTGTATCTGAATTTAACTAATATAATTATTGAGATTAAAATTCAACAATTCTTCAGTCAAATTTCTATTCTTGTAAAAAAATCGAATATCTTTATTTTTCTTATTTTCTTTTTCTCTCTTTCTGATTTTGTCATTTTTATTTCTCTTGTATTACAACGAATCGGCGCGTATGAGGAAATAGCGAATGAACCTATGATAACATTTACATTAGTCTTCTACATCGACATTTTCATATACCAATATAATTCACCGTCGATTCTACGCTTTTGCATTGCATTTGCGATGCGACATTTTTGCAGTCACAAAGTCTCTTTATTATTTCCTCCTGTCCGCAGTCTGTCTTTTGCAGAAAGTGACCCGGAAGGGATTCCTTCCTGCTCGATAAGCTCGATTTTTTTTCCACCGCAAACGCGACGGAAGGACAAACGATCGTGAGCCCTCTTCGTCCGACCCGTTTACTCGCCACTGGTTCATCTCTCCCTGACAGATGCCCTCCTCCTCCGTCTATCCCGATCGATATTACTATCGCTTCCTCCGCCTCCGAAGATTCCCACAGGAGAATTGGGTCGTTTCGGGTGAGGCAAAGACGGCTCGTTATCCGAAAGTCTTCCGAAGACTACATAACGGGTAGCTCTCTCCTTTATTCGGCGGAAACCTTGGGAGCGCTTCCTGTCGATAATATTTAACAATTTCGATCTATCACAGGGATTTTATAGAGACTCCGACTTTTCGCGCCGCGATAATTCTCTCTCTTTACGATTTCATCGACCAACCGGAATTATCGCGATCTCACATATTTTATGGAGAGAAAAGTTTAATATCAATTCCAAATTTTTAAGTAAAAAAAAAATGAAGTTAGACTCTCTCTCTTCTTATAATATATAGCAGCTATATTTATATATTATAAATTTCTGTATGATTATTCTCTGTATTTCGTAAATTAAACATGAGAAAAGAAAAACGATATTTCAAAAAAAATTAAAGTTGAAACAAAATTTTTAAACATTTTTGTGGTATAATTGCTATGCTTCCTTTCTTATACTAAATATAGTTAGTTTACTGTCTTTTTTAATTGTCATGTATATATAGAATTATAAACTTTATAAAACAACACTTTCACACATGTAAAAATCTGCGCTACACTTTACCATCCTATGCCATTGAGTTTGCCTGGCATTATGTTAGGTTTTTTTTTAAAGTGAGATTTTGCACATATATAGATCCCAGGATATCGCTGCTATAACGCGCGTTATATCGTGGGACGAAAATCCTTATCGCCGCGATAGAGAGCGTTGCTTTTCAGTGGTGTCCGTGAATGGCTAACACATGTAAAAAAAAAAAAAAACATAAAGAGAGTTTTATATTTACACGAATTTCGCGTCTGGTACCGAACACAATGTCGGGGATAAAGGCTAAAAGGCTAAAAAGAGCCGCCTTCATTTCATTAATGCCTGTCGTGTCACTCTTCTCTCGGACTAAGCCAAATACGATATTAAAAGGAACGGACGTGGAGAACAAAAACATGAATATACATATCGAAATGGCAACTGCGAGAGGCTTTTACTTGAATAGAGAAAAAATCAGTGTTGCTTCTTTTTTTTAAATTGAATTCTTAAGAAATATTAATATTTAATTTTATTTACAACGCGTTGATATATTAATGTGTAAATATCGGGTAACGAGATAACATAATCGTATAGTTAATCCCCAAGTTTTGTATGATCACATGCACGCATTAATTATTTAATTATTAATTAGAATTAATACAGGCTATAGAATAATTGCAATATAATCAAGCATATATATAATTAGGTATTATATCATTATATGTATTATACCATAAATAAGCTAATCTCTACCTGTCAAAATTGATTGAAGCACAATTAATGAATAAAAACGAAAGGAATATATAATCAATCTAAATAATAATATATATTTGGAAAACAAATTTTCTCCCTCTCTTGTGATTTCTTTAAGTATTATAACAACACACATGTACGCTTGTGCATTTCTTACTCTTACATTTTGCCACGAATGATTCGTAAAACAATGATAGAGATAATCATTCCGTCATCAAAGCATCCTCGGAAAGAGAGACGAATAGGCGAGTTCCCCTAAACGCTGCATTACAGTTACAGTGAATATGCAGCATGTATAGCAAACAGACGAGTATCTCGAGCGGGAAATCATTTGGCAAATAGCCTCGAAGGGCGCTTTCAGCGGTAACAGAGGTGCTTTTGAGGCGAGTAATGTACAGCCGGTATGTGCAAATGGTCAAGCATTATCCATTCTCTCTTTGTTCACGGCGAGAGTCGCGAGATGGGCACGGGGATTACCCGCGTGTCGAGAACGAAATAGACAGAGAGAGAGAGAGACGATTGATGTTTCATATAGCGCTGCGATATATTTATCGTTGTTTTTGATATATTTGTGAAATTGTACAAATACGAGATTATCGAGCTACGTGATTACGAGGAAAGATAATTTTTACTCTGAGATACAATAATTTGCATTAAGGAGATGTGAATCGCAAACTTGGTTGCGAGTACTCGATCTCGCGTCTCGCTGGTAGACGAGTCTCGTCGGCGCCACGTATTTCATTTCATTACTCAATTCGTAATTGTCGACGCAAACGGACGATATTCATCGCGAGAGGATCAAAGGACCCCCCCCCCCCCCCCCCCCCTCCTTCCTTCCTCTCTCGATAGCGTCAAGCGGCGGAGCGAGACGACGTCGACAAACAGAATACATAACTGTTGATTTTCGCGGGAGAAGAGCGAATGATGAATATTAGTCGGCTCTCCTTTACTCTCTCCTTCGTCTCTTAGCTTATGAAATAAGTGGAGTCGGATGCGAGTTGCAACGTACGAATAAGCACATCAAAGGATAATTGGCCAGATAGGTTTATGCGACCGCCAGTTTCACAGAGAGAGAGCTCATGATTTTTCCCTAAATGATGCTTCCCCTCCCCTCCATCTTCCACCGCTTTTTTTCGTGTCCCTCATCGAGAAATGAGAAATATCCGTGAAACGAAGCATAATTCGATAACATCGCGTTCTAATGCATCATTCATGCACGCGTTTGAAGTCGATTACAACTCCAATAATTTGCTCCGACTTCCTAAAAAAAAAAAAACTCTACTAAATTTTACCGTGCACACATGTCTAAATTGATTAATTCTACTCACCGTGTAATCGCGATATTTTTCGTCTGAAACACTGC
This sequence comes from Formica exsecta, assembly GCF_003651465.1. Classification (NCBI taxonomy): domain Eukaryota; kingdom Metazoa; phylum Arthropoda; class Insecta; order Hymenoptera; family Formicidae; genus Formica; species Formica exsecta. The sequence continues at coordinate 151,275 of NW_021848510.1, forward strand.
AGTAATTTATATCACTATTATTTTATACACTTACGAGATTTGTTAAAATTGAAAGTAAGTAGTGCCATTACGTAAATACTGAAGGTGAACCGCGCGCGCTGTTAAAATTAATTCGAGAAAATGCGCGCAAAACTTTAATGCCTCGCCGGGAACCTGTACAATTTTGTGTGAAAGGGGCTTTTCGCGGCGGAAAAAAAGGTGCGAGGACTATTAAACCAGAAAATTTCAAAGAGATTTTTTTTTAGGCCAGTTGCGGCTTTAAACGTGACACGAGTGCGTTTCGCCACTCCGTTACAAGTGTCCCCGTGATTATACGAGCCGAGGACATCCGACACGAGAGAGAGAGAGAGAGAGAGAGAGACGTAAAGAATCGTGCTTGTTCTGAATAATACGAGCGAGGGTAATCGGTCGTCTTAATTGGCCGTCGGGCTAGGTCGACGAAGGAGGATTTCTTTTTCTTGGGACGCGAGAAGGAGAGACGGCGAACGAGCAGTCGTTTTCCCTTCGCCAAAGTGGCCGTCGTTTCCCGCGATCGTTAAGCTCTGGCCGGCTTAAAGTCTCCCATGGGGATAAGACGATATCACGGCTTAGCTACGGACATACGTACCTTCCTGTCGTTCCTTTATTTTTCGTTTCGGCCGCTGTTTACGTAACTCGCACTCGAAAACAGAACAAATCGCTGCGTTTCCGCGAAAGGCAATGTAGTCGGCAAAACCGACGAAATCACCGCAATGTCGTCTTGTTCACAAGATATAATTTGGGAATGGGATTTACATATATTTCTTTTAAATTTATTTTATCGTTTCTGCATTATATAAATTTGCATAATGAATCTTATAGGCCTTAGATGGGAATTTTAAATATTACGTAGCATTAGTTTCGCTGTATATATTAAACGCGCAATAAAAGTTGGTTTAATATAAAAAATTATGAAAAAGAAATTATTGTGGATATAGGATGAAGAAAGAGAATGAGAGCTTTAAGCTCGGTATTGCGGACAGTTATATAAAGTAAAGGAGCTCCGGAGGAGAAGCGACGGAAAAAGCACGTTGTTGCCGAAGCAGAGCTGGTTACTCACCTCTTCGGTGTTAATTTCGTCGTTGCCTCGCCGATGCGAAGTGGCGAAAACGGATGCCAGCGGCATGACGGCGTTCACGGGAAACGGAGAGCCGGGAGATACACGGTAAACTCTCTTTCTTCATCTGTCGCACGTCTCCTCGTTCTCGCTGCTTTGAGAGATTAGGTCATACTATAAATATACAAGGCGCCAACCTGACCGGAGCCAAACCAAAGTAACCGCTGGATGCGCGAAACGTCGTTCCCTAACTCTGTCTTGCGTAATTGCGTAAGAATATCTTCATGAATGAACCGAGACGAGTACAAATTCTCGCTTGCTTCGAGTTTGAATTCTTTCAAATGTGAATTCTCTCTCTCAGCCATGTTCTCAACAATAAAGATAGAAAGAAATTGCAAATGACTGTGAATGAAAATTCATGAAACACCCGTTACGGATGCACATTAATATATATCAAATTAATATACGTAATCAGATACAAATGAGATTTTCCTGGTTTTATTTGTTAGTATATATCGTGATAAAAAATGCACGAAAATTTTTATCTAGATTATGGACTTTATAATTTTAGATTACTCTAATTTCTACGATGAGAAATAAAAACTCCCGTTTATATAACGGTCTTATTAAACAAATATGGATCTCGAATCTTAAACGCGTTAGATCTCGCAAAAATTTTATTCACAGCCATTATCTTCGCTGTTCACATCTCCGAGATATTTTCCACGCCGTATTTCTGAAAATTATGCGACAGGATTTACGGAAATTTATGCATATTTTCGTACATACACGTGTTATGAAAATTTGCGACATGCGTTGTATACGCATAATCCAAATTTTCCTGGCAGCAACGTCTCTGATATTTTGACAGAAATGCAATTTTGCTCTTTCTTTTAAAATGCAAATGATTCCTCGAGCATCGAGTCTGTTAAAATTTTCTATTAAAGAATTTTGCGTTATTTTAAATAAAATCGCATAAAGCAAGGAATTTTGGTCAGCTAGAGAAACGCTTTTTTATAGCTTATATCGCAACCGCGACCTGGCTTGCGTAACGTGAACAAAAGATGTCAAGTTTAAACATTCCGGTATGCAGGCCCGAGATAGTCATAAAGGCAGTAAATAAACAACGATGCTGGCCATATTTTATCGCAACTACCAGGTTCGTGAGTTCTGTAAAAAAAAAAAGTAAAAAAAAAACACAAAAACCAAAAACAACTTACGCGCACAACGCATTTTAACCTGTTGAAATGTATCTGTATCCATTATACTGCGCGCACAATGGTTTGTAATTCTGTTTAATTCTGTGAAATTCATTTCGTTGTACATTCAAAACGAATTACGTGCAGTGTAGACAAAATTATTACCGTCTATAGAATAATATGCAACCGCCTTCTGATTACTGTGTTGTTCAATTCGCAAATACGCAGTTTTTAATATAAATCTGTATTTTAAAAAAATAGCATAATAAGACAATCAAATTTTTCTATATATCTTTTTTGAGTCAATAAGACCACGTTTTGATTTAGGAGATAAAGCTAGATTAGAGAACCATGATTTTATTTCATACCTTTGTGTCTCGCAACAAAATAAACGAAACGGTTAATTATAAAAATTGGGTAAAAGAATTTGTAATTTTTATATATAAAATGAAGTTTATTTGTACGCGCGCATACATTCACACCCACACACACTAAATCGTTCAATTTTAATTTTGCTCATAGGATAAAATTATGAAATAAAATCACGGTTTGTATAATATTTTTTCCTGAATCGTATTTTTATTTCAAATACGATTTTATAAAATATTTTATTAAAATATATAATACATAGATGGACTTCAAATAAATTATGGACATATTTGATTTTATTTATGCGGATGAAATGCAATTAAACGATATACGAAGCCAAATTAGCAAATATTCGTCCACTGTAGCAAGCATCGATGCAAGGATTTCGCTCTCGGAGCTTATCCCGATTTCGCCGTTCAAAGTCGTTCCCCTGCGTGCGCAGACACGTGAGTTACTTAAGGAATTAGCCATTCGACGAGGAGCGTCTCTGCGGATCTAATATCATTCGTCTTCGTCGAGGATATCGCTCAAGTGACGAGTTGCTTAATGATTTATTAGCTAAACTGTCTGTGCAGAAGGAACTCCGGCGTCTCCTCGTATTTTACTACAATCCTTACGTGTGTGCGTAAACTTTATGCGTGATAGATTTTGATTGATACGAAACAATATCCCTCGTATATTGTATATCCAGTCAATCTTATATATACAGTACAAACGCACAAGAATGTTTGCTACATCTTATGCATTCGTCGTTTATTATGTATAATTCTTTTGAAATTTTTTCATAGATTTCGTTTATCATTTCGATAATCACTGATAATTATTAATTGTTAGAAATAAGCACATATGCACATCATCTCATTGTAGTTGTATAATATGATAGTAATTAATCAAACAATATTCGAAATTTTTGCCGGTTTAACATAGTTCTGATGCCTTTTCAATTTGCACAATTCATGCAACTTGGCGAACTGAAATGTTCAGATGTTCGCAACAGTTCTCTCGTGATAGTAATCCACAAACGCTACTCTAACAACTTTGACTAGGTATGTCATGACTACAGAAGTAATTTTCCGCGACTACGGACTATATAATGAGAATTTGAGTTCACGTACAACTTGTCAAGAATAATTCACCAATGGACAAGGGAGCTTTATTAGAAACGTCATTTATGGACTAAATGCCTCATTCAGGAACTAAATACTTTAGAGAAATTTTATCTAGTAACGTATATGACTGAACTTGTTAGTTATTTCATATCGTACAGGATAATTGGTATCCGTTCTATTATTATATGCAAAAGAACTTTTTGTTTAGGTAAATTAATTATAATAAATATAATAAAAAATAAATTGATTAATTAATCCGTCTTTTCATTACACAATATCGGATTTCTGTCGATAAAGAAGTGAATATCGTATGTTACGCTATCATCATCAACATTGTATATAATATCTTAAAGCTACTTAACTTTCAACCCACGCAAATATCCGCGTGTAGGCGAGTGCAACGTGAAAAACAGAAGGCGCAAGAAGTGCTATTACGTTTCTTATCGCGAAGGTACACTTGACCTCGCGTCTGTGATCTCGTGACCACGTAAGAAAGCCTGACAAATTGTAGTGGTGCCTTTAAAACCGTCGCCGCAGAGATTTTGCCGCGATGCCTAAAACCACCTGCTTTTGCGAGGCATTGCATCCCTCTCTGAGCATCATCCTCTTTAACCCGTCTCTCTCGGGTCTCTCTTAACGCGCACTTAACCGCCGTGCATGCTGAAGCACTAACAATGGTCGAGCGGTACCGCTCTAATAGAGTGGAAAAAAACGACGATTTGGGGCATACATTTATGCCGTTTGATGTACGATATTCACGATATTTTCGACTCATTGCGCTTTATACATCTGAAATAAAAAGTCTCCTCTAAATGAGTCTTTATTTAGTTATTTAAAAGAGCTTGCAAAACGACGTTTTAATGAATTTCGCGATTGCAGAATAATATGTAAGAGGAGAATTTTTATACGATAAAGTGTTGAAAATGCGCAATTTTACAAAATTATAATTTCTACTATGCGCAAGCTCATATTTGTGACGATATATAAATATAACGTAATTAAATTAAAATATTATACTACGAAAAGATCGCGCATAACATTGCATTATTAAATATTGAATAAACAAATTAAATTACAAAGCTGAAAATTCATTTTAATATAATTCGAACGTAATTATAAAGGATCGTATTAGTTGCGTATAAAATTGCGAATAATGAGAGAGAAATACGCAGAGAATTTAACCCGTTTATGCATACCGCGAAACAAATCGATTGGAATGAATACTTCCGATATTTCTCATCGGCCAAATTAATTTTCGAAATGACGAAATATAGGACGTGCGCGTATCTATTTTAGAGTTCATCGGCTAAGATATGCCTTTATCTATATGAAGAGGCGAAGTAACAAAGCGTCCTAATCCTCTCGCACCGGTTGCTTGATGTTTGACTTTTAGCTTGAAAAGCCGCACTAACGAAGTCCTCGCGACTTCTAAACTGAGTCACGGTCTGAAGGATCCTCGTAGATGAGAGAGTGCCATCGAGTTTCCTCCCTCGACGAGACAAACGAACCATGCACGAGCGCTTGCTAATTTAGCGACATATCCGTTGAATCAGTATTAAGAAAAATTTGGAAAATTTTTCTCTCGCTTTTGTTCGGATAATATTTAATACATTAAATATACGGAGTAAAATATGAGATTACAAATAATGTGTGAAATTAATACTCTATAGGTTCAAGTATTTGTGTTTAGAGCATTCATATCTTAAAAAAAAAATGTTACTTTTCAAAAATGCTTTTTTAAACAGATGGATGACACAAATAATATAAAAAACAGCATGCAAAATACAATTTTTGTTACATTTTGTATGCACGCAAAAATAAATCATTTAACAAATGTGTCAAATTCAATTTCGAATTGTCTAACTGTGTAGGAAAACGAACAATTGTGCCAATTGATTTCAATTATAAACATATTTTCCTGTATCTGCTTATTCTAGCAATCGTTACGTGTAAAAAAAAAAAAAAAAAAAAATTCGTGCGTTGTTCCATATCCGCGGCGTTAAAAATTGAGCTCGGCTCAGAATATCGATTTCGATTCGAACGGACGACGGCTTTCCAGCTGAATCTACGGAACAATGCGTGATGCCGCGGGCGCACGTTCAGATTCTCATGGTTGCACGCACTGCACCATTCGCGTGTATGTACATAACTTAGTTAGCTACATTGGAAATTACAGCCGGCACACGATATTACACCGCGCGCGGTTCATTTATATTCACGTCCTTCCCTCTTCCCGCGAATAACTCCTATTCCCACGTGGCGCGCGACTCCGCCACGTGTATCGTTGTATATGTGAACGCGAATCCATATATACGAGCATGGTATATATGAACTATGCATATCGGTACGCGTGTGCCCGGGTGCCTCATGCATATCGGATGACCGATCGCGAGAAATTCACCATTTGTCGCTTCGCGTCGGATGACATCTGATTTATCCGTCACACGCGGCGGCGATCATAGAAAAATATAGACATATGATATTCGTATACCTTGCTCTCGGGAAAACTTAACCACTTTGCGTACGAATAAAAAACTGAACTTATTACATGTGTTTAAAAAACTCATTTTTTTTTTTGCGAAAGAAACATAAGTTACTTTTTAATGGGAGAAAATGTCGCCGCCGTCTTTCCTGTATATCTTTATGGAAACCCGCACACATATGTCGCCGTCTCATGCAGAAGCCGGAGATGTTAAAACAAGCGATTATGTTACTGACTACGGCTTTCGCATGGCCGGCTGGCACGTTTTCTCGCGTGCATGTGCATACGTCACGCATAAAGCTGGCTAGATTCCGAGCTCCTTTGCACTGTAACGGGAAATGGAGTTAAATGTGCCGTGCATAAGTGGGTAACGTTTCCGAGGGGGTGCGCAACCACCCCCTCGTTCCATTTCCCCGTCCCATCTATATCTCTGATTTCCTTCTTTCTGTCTTACTTCCTCGCCTGTTTTGCCGCCGTCTTCTCATCTTTTTCTCGCGGCCACTTTCGCTCGCCCTCGTCCTCTCTCGAATCGTTGAGCATCGGCGTAGCCGAGCCCCACGTTGTACTCGCGAAGGAAACGCTTTAAACTCATTCCCGTCATTTGAACTTTGGTGGGTGAAACGGCGCTTGTGGAAGCGAGATTTCGACGGTCGTTTCGTATGTTCGCTTCACTGCGAGTTTGTAATCGGTGCCGGGGCATACTCGTGAGACTTTCGTTCTACGCTATAAAGGTTATTTCAGGAAGAATAGTAAATATTTTGAGAAATTGTAGTATCGATTATTCTGACTAAAAAAGTTTATATAAACATGTGTTTATCACCAACTGTCAATGGATGCGGAGATATAGCCGTTTGAAACCGGCACGTACAAAGCCATTATGAGAGATATTAAAAAACGATTAAATGACTTATTATTGTTTGTTTTTATTGACTATTTGAATGATACAAAATACAAATAAATGACAAATAATTTATAACGCATACTATTATCACAAGAGTTGCAAAATGCATTGAGGTTGGCGGATTTTCGAACAATTAATAAACTGTAAATTATTTGGAGATTATTTGTGTTTTGTATAATTCAATAATCAATAAATACAAACAACATGTAATTTATTGTTCTTTAATATCTTTCATAATGGCTTTGTACACGCCAGTTTCAAACGGCTGTATCTCCGCATCCATTGACAATTGGACACATATTTATATGAACTTCTTTAATTACGATAATCGATACTGCAACCTTCCGAAATATTTACTATTCCTTCTGAAAACCCTGTATACTTGTCTCTTGAGAAATTCTACAAAAAATATTAATACCGCATCCACCCATATAAAATATAAAATTCCAAAAATATATATGGTTTCACGTATAACAATGATCATAATAAATTGGCAGAGATGTGTAATTATTATCTATTTATACATAAAAATTTCAGAACACATATTTAATAAATATTTTGATATTTAAAATATAGAATTATAATTTTAAATAGAAATAAATAAAACACTGTCGAATTTAAAGATAGCTTCGCATATCGCGAAATTTTTGCTCTTACCTTTCGCGTGTCATGCCCGTACAATTGAATTATATGTATATCATATGTCGCCGAGAAGGCCTCGTTTAAAACAATACGAAGCGTTTAAACTTTCTTCGCGTCGCGCTCGCAGATTGAGTAGCCTAGTTTGCAGCGACTCTGCATTCGACGACTATATGAAAAGCGTCACGTTTTCAACTTTTGCGCTTTTGTCCCGCATTTTCTCGCACATTAGCCCCTTGTCGCGAGCGCGAACACCTCTCTTTCATTACTCGCGGACTCGCCGTTCGCGTACCTGTGTAGGACGCAACGACGGAAGGTAGATTATTGCATTCGCGCTTTCACATGAAGATGCGAAATTGTTCTCCTTTTACCGTGTCTCTTGCGAGTTAAAAACGCGCACGCTCGCGCGCGATGCCGAGAAAAGAATATTTCTTCATCGCAGAGGGCAGATTAAACAGTTCGTGCAAAAGAACTCATTCGCATAGAAACGCGCTTTTTTAAATTCTTTTTGTTTGTTTTTTTTTTGCTACGTTTCTAGACTTTCGTGCTAACATAAAGCGTATATTATTTTCAGTCTTGTCAAAAGCAAGAGCCTCGGCTCTCTCTTTCTTTAAAAATTTTTTGTTTCTTTATAAAACTATATTTTAATGTATGAGAGATATAATATACGATGCTATGTATATTATATAAAGTGCTTGTATAAAAATTTAATTATACGCAGGACAATGTACCTCTACGCAAAAGAATGTTTTTTTTTATTTCGAATTTTCCTGTTATTAATTTTCTTCATTGATAAGTGTTCTTGCAATCTGTATAAACTTCTTGTTAAAGAACGAGATATCTTTTTTTATGAAAAGGACAAAGAGTTGCTGTACCAATAGTCGCTGTTGACTGTTGTAAATAATTTTTTTTCTCTCGTAGTTTCTCCCATATTGTTGTAATCGATGCGTGTACGCCGTTATTTTCCGTCCAGCCGCTAGCGACATAAAAAGTGCCCCGTTTCGCTTGATTTATGCGACCGTGTTCGACGCGATCTACTACACGCGAATAGATTCGACGGCGATTAATGATTGATTTCCAACAAGAAGTCGCGCATTTGACGTTATAGATTGATGCGAGCAACAAATCGCGATGCAATATTAAAACACACCCGGCGGATTTTTGCGAAAATTCCAAAATAATTCTCTCTTTCTCTCTCTTGAATAAAATTCTTGTATCGTTGGTAATATGCTCTGCGGGAAGCATATTAAATTATTGTTAAACAATTATTGAATTAATTTACATTATAACACAACACGCATTAACATTTACGCTTTAACTGACAGTTCAATATAGGTTCATTTTATATGCGCGCGTTACTATTGTGAAAATAAACCGTGTAGCATGTCATACATATCGCAAATCAAATTCTGGAAAATATTTCTCCCTTTTTTTATTCTTTCTCTCGCGAAACTAATTTCTCCTAACCGCGCGCGGTGCAAAATATATCGAGTCGTATATTAATATAGAAAGCAAAATATCAAAATATTTCAGTCTATTTTGCATCAAGGATTACGATGTTTCCACAATACAATTTGACGAGGAACAAATCGTGTTTTTTTTTTTTTGCGCACCGACCAATTTTCCACAATGGAAAATTCGCGTACAATGGCAGAAACAACGAATTGTGTGTCCGATATACCAAGCAATTTCCATTATCATTATCATTATCACGAGTGACATTTTCCGTTGGTTCACGAGGTACGCAATTCATTACAGCCCGATTTATACATACGAGCACCATTAACGGCAAATTAAAACTCTTTAATGGATAACCGCGATCGCGCGCGCGATGATCTGGATCCGCCGATTGATGAATGACCAAGCGGTGACCAATCAGCGTTAATACCGCAGGAAAAATAATCGACGAACAAATTGCCGACCAACGCTACCAGGTGTTGGTTACAAAATATTTATCCGGCGTAATTCGTTCTCGACCGAGAGGATCGGTCGAACGTTTCGCGCCAAGAGCAACGATTGCGATTGCGGCGCGGTACGGAAAAGCGGCAAAATGGCGCAACGTGTACAGATTCCGGAACGGTATCGATAATTAATTCCAATTACTTAGACCGCGCCGCGTTCGACGTTAACTTCGATCGCTGACGCGCGCGATAGCGACTACCTCGGTGTAAGACTCCGCAATTGCAGTTTACCCTATCTTAATTAATGACGATAATAGAATCTCTTGGAGCCCACTTGGATATATATTCAGGATCTATATCGCGTTATATTGTAATCTATAGCAATGGGAAAATAATTAATATAATTTTATTACATTTTTCATATTTGTACGTGTTAAAGTTAAAGGCTAAAAATATTGTATGCAATCTTAAATCTCTCTTTTTCTCTCTCTCTCTTTCTTCTGTTCTTTGACATAAAATTGAAAATAATTTTCCTTTAGCTATAGTATATGATGGATATTATTGTCATAATTTTTTATTAAATATCTTGACTACACAGCTCAACGAAAAACACAAAAAAGAGAATTCATTTTACCCATAGATTTTCGACACTAAATATAACTTTTAAGATTATAGCAAAATTTAAAAAATAAATAATATTTCAAAAAATTATTACGTATAAATCAAGTTTTATATTCAATGTATATAATAATAAAGAGTTATTGTGACCGTGATGGAGCAATTTAAAAATTGGAATTGTATTCTAGCACTAAAAAAAAACTAAATAAAATGGTTATTCTTTTTCTGGTATTTTTCTGTTGAACAAGTTTCAGATTAGAATTCTCTATCCGAGAAAAATCCATTTGATAATACTGGAAGAGTGTAGGTTGAATAAAAATAGAATAGAAGCAGAGCGGTTATAGCGGTTTAACACGCTTTCGCGTATCTTTGCGACATCTCCGCCCAATCGTTATCTCCAGCCGCAAATACGCGGACGGTTAACGCAAGCAAAACTCTGTTACAGTTTCGAAATTCTAATCAAATAGCCACGTGCGCGCGCGCGGAGGATCCGCGGCGCTAATGCGTGCCGTTTAAACGCTTCGTGGTGAATTGCGAAATGGGATACGGCACTTCTCTCGTGAATATGTCGGTTTGCCGCTTGTTTACGCTATTTCGCCCGACTATATGGTCGCATCCAATCGCGCGACCTCGAGCGATTTCTGTGCGCGCGCTTTATATCGCTCCACGTAAAATCTATTTTAATCGATAGGCAAGAGAGAAAGAGAAAGAGAGAGAGAGAGAGAGAGAGAATTGCCATCAAGCGCGGTCGTCATAATTTATTCAGCTTGTTCAGCGTGTGAAACAATTATCGAGCGTAATTTAACCGCTTGAAAACGACGCGTACCTTCGCGATACAGTCGTTGAATCGATAATGGCGAAATGACGGTGATTAGCAATCGAATGATCGTGCAGTGTGAGCTAAATGGGAAATAAATGTATGTATATATATATATATATTACGTAATTATATAATATATAAAACATAATGATTTAGTGTAAATATATAAGATATACTATAATAAGTTACTTATCACGCTTCAAGGAGTTGAGTACAGATTGGGTCAGACACATAAGACAAAATGAGGTAATCTCGAGGTAATACCTTCTTTCTGTATATACGATATTTCCGAGAAAATTTGTTGGCATATTATTATCTATATTGGCATCAGTGCCAAGATGTAGGTTCTCGCGGTGTATTCTATTAAATCTCTGGAAGATGAAGCGCGACTCGTTCCGCTTTCTTCGTAGGCGCACAATGGATAGAGACATGTTCGCCGAAGAACGTAGGGAATGTCGAACACAAATCGATAGTTATTTTTAAATCGGATGATGCATGTCGATACGCAATTTTCGATCAACGAAAAATTCTTTCAATCTTTTAATAAATCCTTTCGATCTTTATTGCAAAGCAAAGAGGACGAGGACTATATTAAATAAGAAAAACTGTTTTTTTTTTCTTTTAACATCACATTATATATGCGCCAAGAATAAATTTTAGAAAGTATTATATGCAACGAAGAAACTAAGCAAAAGATATTTCGTTCAAAAAAAAAAAAAAAAAAAATTCTCCATCAGAAACATTAACTTCCTCCCACGTGTGCACTTTGTATTAGCATATAAATTCCTACCCTATAAAATTTTAGATAGCTATAGAGTGAAGTAATACGAGATTAAGAAAGTATGATAACAATATAGAGTAAAATCGGAAGGTATATGTAGCTTAAGAAAAGGGTCGCTGCAACGTGTAAGAAATCGATGAGAAGGAAATCTATTATCGATGCAACAGATTCTCAAGTCGGCGTAAGCTCGAAGTACCGATAAAGATGGAAGCGATATGTAGAAATTGTGTCAAAACTTCATCGTATCGCTCACATTATCTTACTGGACGAGATGCTCTTTCTGCGTGAAAATCTATGTTTATTTAATACACGTAATAAAAATACAAAAGGTATAATAAGTATATATTTTTCATACACTAGAGTATATTCCACTTTAAAGTTATATATTCGAATTTCTTAAATTAATTTATCATGTTATTAATTTATTACATTTATTACGCAAATTTGTGCGACAAAAATGTAAAAATAGTGAAAATAATAAAAGTTACTTTTCTTATCGATAACATTATTTCTTTTAAATTGCAAAAGAATTTTTAAAACGAAACCTTTTAATTGAGATACGAAAGAGCAAGATGAGAAAAGTGTCTATAAAAAAGTAATTGAGTCGGTAAAATAAAGGAATATCAGTACGTAACGCTTTACAAAGCTGTGAAAGAAAATAAAATTGCACCCGTGCGTAGTATTTAATGAAATACCCCTATAATTAGCAATATACATAAAATTTAATTATACGATTGTGCTTGAAAATGTTAAGTCACGTATTCGCAGTAGAAGAAATGCATTGTAAATGTAAAGAGCACTCACAGTACGCTATGATCTTAAAAAGTAATAAAATCTTCCTTTAGTGTGACTATTATATTTCTGTTGAACTATATATGAAGAAATATTTGGCAGTGAATAAAGAAAGCGGCACACAAAGGTAGGCCTCCCGGAATGATAATAATTGTGCAACTGAAATAAAATCCTCGAGATATTAAAGCCCGCTGTGGAAAATGGAGCAGAGATAATAGAGGAGAGGCGCTTGATCTTCATCATCGGAAAATATATCGTGACAGTTAAATTATTACGCCTGAAGACGATGATTCACGTACGTGGTAGTTTAGTCAGTGCGGCTACGAAACGCGAGTAAACACATATCATCTTAAATAGATACAATAGACTAAAGTAAAAAATTTTCTCTCTCTCTCTCTTTCTCTATTTTATATTTTACCTTAAGTTGCATACAGCCGTATTGAACGGATATTCAACCGAACAAAGAACGAAGCGTGAAAGTGCGCCTGCAAAGAGATAATAGGATCGCGCGAATAGGATAAAATCCTCGAAATATTAGAATGTGTCGAGAAGAGCAGAATGGAAAAAGTGGAGCGAAGAGATCCGTGCGCGTATCGAGAAAAGTATCGCACATCCTTAAGAGACTTGCCTCCCTCTTCCTTATAATTTCCATGATCCGAGCCCGAGAGCATCCCATGGAAAACAGGAGTTTCGTGGATCGAATATCGAATATATGTAACAACCTCCCATACCGTCTCTCCGCCATTCCGGAGCGGAGTATCTTCGTGACCTAACTCTCGGTACTCTCGGGGAAGAGTTGAAAAGTTGTTTCTTTCTCAGATCCCAATTCTGGGGGAAAATGAAGACGAACAAAGAGAACTGCCGGCGAGAGAGGCAGAGAGAACATCTTCCTACTCGGATTTTCATCCGCGCGGTTTAATCCGGACTTTCTCTCCTGTTTCTCCGGCAAGGAAGGAACTGAAAACATTTACAGTCGGCTCGAAACTCAACTCCTCGCGACCATCAATCCGACTTCTACCCTCTGCCATCGTGCGCTGGCGAATTTATCAATCTCGGTGTCGAGGCGCGCTGTCGAGACGTTCATTCTTCAGCCACCGGAATGAACGATCTCGTCTTTCTCGGCGCGATCGTGAGCAATTTGTCAAATCACGCTTGTTTGCCCTAAGCACTTCCCGAAACTTAACGGATAAGTTCGACGAACCCGTTGCTCGTCGCCGTTGGCGCGTTCTTCGGTAGCGGCACTAATTAAAGGTCGCGTATTGTCACGAGAGAGCTTTGTTCGCATTTCAATTACGGCCCGGTCGATTTCGTTGAATGAAGCATCATGAGCCAATCCGGAAGGTCCAGAGCCCTTCCCCTCCCGGTCTACATTGTTCTTATCCCTCTTGTTCATCAGGAATTCGGCCGCTTTAAGACACGGGATATGTTTGATATAGTACCTGCCTGAATACTATGCGAAGATTTACTCCTAGACGAATGTTTTCGAAAAGCGATTATCGTGTTTCGTCTAATGTGTTGCGTATGTATTTCTTCAAAACACGGCTAAAAATTACATTACAAAAAGTTAAAATTAAAAATTACTACAAAAATTTTGTCGATACACACTATTAGATTTTTGACAAATTTTTCTCCTAAATAAATAAAAATTTTAATAATAATCATGAATTACTGGATAATGCGCGACGTTTCCATCGAATTGCGTTTTAAGGATACAATTATCGTAAAAGGAGTCGCGACTCAGTGCCTTGCGAATTCTTTGACAAGGTGAATTATGGCGATCGTTAAGCGGATTGATTTTGTCGCGTGCAGAAGTTTAAATTCAGTGACATTGAATTTCGCGAATTGAATCGCAAGCCTATTCGTGTTCGTCGTGTCGTCAATCTTCATCCCGGGCTTCACCACAATCCTTTGTTCTTACCGCTCGAATATAGGAATCACTGTATGCCGTATATAAATAAAAAAAGAGAGCAAGCGAATAGAAGTTTCGATAAATTGATCGAATCAAATTTCTTATTTACTTTAAACTTTCATGTGCAAATTTGTGATAAATATTTGCACCGACGATATCAAGTATCTTCCAATAATATCGAACTAGTATTGAACAACTCTGGATTAAACTTTGCAATTTATTAATGCAATTTATTGATTTGAATCATCAATTAAATTTGCATTTATTTTTCATGGCGTATATCAAGAAAATAGATAAATTTGAAATGAAAATCGAACGCGTTGACTTGATATTTTTCTTCAAATCTAGTCGAAAAAGAGACGGGGAGGAGCTCTATATCTTAGATTTATTTATATTTATTTTATTTTGACTTCTTTCCGCGAGCTCTTATTTTTCACCTCCGCGATTCACGCAATATAAAACAGACGTGTCTCCGAAGATTTTTCTGAATAGCGATCATTAATACAAGTTCGCGCAAAGAACGAAGCAGTGGCTGAAAAGAGGCGACTTCGCTGCCGGTAACGAGCGGAATTAATAAAACGCCACTGTTTGCGAATGTAATTTGCGGGATGGAATCAACGTCTATTTAAGTCTTGATGAAATTACCGGCCGGTTAGAGACAGGTTAGAGAGAGCTTCAAAGGGACGAGATAATATTCATTCATAAATTCTGTCTGCCCGAGGCGAGCACGAGGGCAAGATGGAAGGGAAGGCGCCGCAAGACAGACAGGGATCAGATTGGAGCGACTATGAGAGGCGGGTCGATACTAATTAATCTAATTAAAGAGGCAAATTTAAGCCGCGAGCTGATCCTAATAGCTTTTTTAGCTTATTTTTGTGAACGAAATGACTAATATTTTGACCGTGTCCGATGGATTAAGCTCGAAAGCGCGCTGCACATAAAAACGAATTATAATTTACTAAGATTTAATTTAAAACGGAAATATATCAATAATTAACGACGCATCAAAGAAGAAATATTTCGCTCTTACTTAGGGAACATAATATTGCCATATATAAAAGTTGAATCACATATTATAATATGCAAAACAGAAAACGAAAATGGAGAAAATATGTCATTTTGCAATTTGTAAGTAGTAAAAATTTTATCACTGAAAATTATCTCACTTTTCGTTTTTGCTCTCTCGAGAAATGTACAGAGTATTATTTTCTATTCAGAAATTTTTACGAGATAATAAAACCGGTTATATAAAAAAAAATTACAATATTTGAATATGTTCTCTTATCGGATTTTACGGTCTTTGATTCTTACGACAAAATGACGGGGCTGCGGTCGACACGTTTCCGTCGAAACTGCAGCGAAACAGCCTGTTTCGGACTTTCTGCGTAAAATCTGCCAACGCACGCAGTCCATATTCCTCGCGGTTTCCACTAATTTTCGTAACTAATTACGTCTCCTTCGAACTCGGCAGGACCGTTGCGGCACGAAAACTATTTCGATCCCTTTGAAAGCTACATTTCGGGTTTGTTCACGGGAATAGTACGAGAAACCGCACTACGTAACTCGTTTTGGTGAATAACTCGACGCATTAAAAATTGCTGATCAATGTACAACGTGTTTCGGTAGATAAAACGATTAAAATTTTACAATTATTATCCGTCGACAAGCTTGAAATTTCTTTTTCTCTTTTCTAAAATATATGAAATTTTGTAAATAGGGATTAATTAATTAAAACAATTGTTTCCTATCGAATTTTAGCGTTTATCGTATTTTGAAATATACGACTGCAAAAATTGCCCGAGAGTCGCGCGATGCGTGGCGTTTAATTGCGCCGGATGTTTTGCCGACCCCTGGTTTTAAAATTACGCGAATCCTTGGTAAAAAGGACTCGAAGGAGAAAGAGCGAACGGATGGTGCAGCGAAAGCTGCACGTGTAGCGCACAATACCGGCCGCAAAATCCCCTCGTCTGGAGCGACGTTAGTTTTTCAGAGGCGTCCGGGTCGTGGTTTATTCGTCGTCGATCGATCGTTAAATCGTGCGTGATGATGAATGCCGGGTCCGGGGTGAAACCGACGAGACACGGGGTGAAAAGCGTCAGAGAAGATCGTCCGAGGGATTTTTCAGGATTGCGTTAGTATGCATGTGCGCGCAGTAGTGTGTCGCGTGAGATGTCGGTGTACGTGTGTTCGTGTGCGTGAGATTTGTGTATAAGGTTTGTCTGTAAGGGTGGCGCATTATTTCCGGAGTGGCGGACAACGAGTCTCGAGCGGGGTACATTAATTGACTATAAATTCAGTACTCTTTCTCTCTCTCTCTCTCTCTCTTTCTCTTTCTTGCTCTCGGCATTAATTCGGCTATCTCGAGAGCGGCTTTCGTCGTCCGCGGCCGCTCGCAACTACAAAAGGAGCGAATCGCCGTTAACGAAGCGCCTTAAACGCGCGCTATTTAGCGCGCTCCGCAACTAAAGCGGGACGACGAAACGGTTTTCCCGGATTCGGGCTGCTTGGCAAGAGTAATTGATCGTTAAATGCATTTGCATCGCGGCGCGGTCGTTGTCTCGCCGCCGCTTGGATAAGGATTATACCGACGCTTACACTGTAATCGTCGCGTTTCGTAACGTGAGAAACAAGCGCTGCTTCGGGCGAATGAAATATTCATGCGAAATATGTCTAATGTATCGATCCGAGAGAGAATCTCCTTTTTTCATTTTTTAATGACACAACGATTTATCACAGAAATTTTAAAAGTTTGAATTATAATTAACACAATTATATATTATTTTGCAGGTCGGACGCACGACTCGATTTACACTCTGTACAGATTAGGCGAGAGACTGTCTACGGGCGCTAGGTTGTACGTGGAAACTGGAAGAGCTGATGGATTGGACACGGACGGGGATTCGCCCAATAGCCTCCACTCCTTCACAGGCCCACCGATACCTCAAGGCGAAGGCACTAGCGTTACTCGAGCCTTCTTGGATGGCAATCACACTCTAATTAGCATTATGGCGCGCATCAATCCCAGTCCCGATTGGTTCGTTGGCGTGGATTCCTTCCAATTGTGCGTCGAGGGCAATTGGGTCGATACCGTTACCGTCGAGGTAATTACGTCGAGCGATGCCAAATTAATGTGCACGAAATGTGTCAATACGGCCGAGAATTGTCTAGCGTGAAAGAGGATATTGAAATGTATTTTCTCAAAAATGATTTAGGCCAATCAATTTTTGTCGGTCGGCATAAAATCGAAATTTACGTAGCTCGAAATCCCAAAAATATCGAAAAATAACATGAAAGAGAGAGATATTATTTCTGCATTACATAATCAATATTATTTATTCAATATAATTGAACTATCATTATCTAGAGCAGATCAAGCGCTTTAATTGATATATACGCGACGAAATACTTATATACATATAGATACCAAGTAAATCGCGTTTGAATGAGCCTCCGAAAAGTCGGAGACGTATATCGCGTCGCGGCCACGAAATATAATTTATACATTTATCTCCGCGAGTCGCGTCGCGCTCTCTGTCATTCCGCTAAAATCCGCGAATGCTTGAAAAATGCACGTCCTCGTTTAAACCACCTTTTGCTGTTCCTTTTTCAACAGCTCGACCCGCTGGATGGAGGCACGGATAACGGCTTCACATTCACGGCTGCCAACTGGCCGACGCAGCCCCAAGGAATCGCTTACAGGATCACATCCCGATATCCGGCACATCCCGCGGGAAGCTTCTATTATCCGAATCTACCTCGTCTACCGCCGATAGCTACCCTCACATTTACCAAGGTATGTAACTCACACTCTCATACTACACGCGCGATCCTTTATTCTCCGTTATTAATTGACCTATCACGAGATAATTATTTATATATTATCGGTTTTTAAGTAAAATTCTCATAAATCGATATCTGTACATATGTAATTATCTCTCGACGTAATATAAAATAAAAATTTTTGCTCTTGGTAAAATCATGAAAAAGTAATGAGATAAATCATCTTTTATATCAATTATTTCTTCAAAGGTTTTTATATTTTCTTTTTTCAAAATTAGGAATATATAAAAATTATATACGTTTTTTAATAGCTCAATATTATTTCATTCGTTTATGCATTTAATGTCTCGATTTCATACGAGCTTTTGTCGTTTGATAAAATACCCATGTATAGCGCAGTAGCCCATTAAAAGAACATCGGGCTTCGATAATAGCCATTAATTTATTTCCCCGATATATTGATATTGCTGCGTATAATAAATGCGCTGACAATATCAGTTTCAGTACAAAATTGATTAAATGCAATTCACTGTTTAAACAATCTAATAATTCTTCTTATACAAGATGACCTGATAATACAGGCCGATAATGCGAGACCGGATATTGCTTCACTGCGCCAATTTTCGAATATCAAGCACAAAGTACAATATAATATTCAAGCATAAAGTACAATATAAATTATACACTTCCGCTGATCTTTATAAAAGTGAAATGAACAAGTTGATTAAAAATATTTTAAATGTTTGCTTAAAAAGATGATATCGACGTGACTTTTTCTCGATATTTCGCGATGGATGAATTTTTTTCGCAACAAGATCGCTGAACTGTTTTACCCTTGTCATCCCGCACTCTTTTCCCTATTGCTAGCATTAAATACGTTTCTGACGCGCAAGAAGGGTGGCTTGGCTCAACGTAAATATTTGTTTTCCGAGGCTATACAAACAGACTTCTCCACCTTGCGTTCCTGCAAACATCGAAGCTATCTTCGCGAAGTATCTTCCGCCTCATTGCCAAACTGATATCTGTAACCCAGTTTTTTTATCCGAGAGTTAAATATTAACATTACGGCAAAAATTATTTCAAACATAAAACTTTGTTACAAAACCTGAATGTATTTTAAACATAAAGTATAAGTACTTTAAAAATGAAGTTAATATGTAAGAATATAAGTTTTTTAATTCTTTTTTTATGAATAATGAGTAATCAATACTTGAATAAAGATTTTAAGCGCACGCGCACTCACACACGCTAAGGGTTTATAATTAATAAAATCTTATAAATATTTTAATCGCGACGTCGTGAAGATTACACTCGTTCCGTTCGAACATGAATACTTAAATTGATCGAAAATTCAGACGAGATGCAGTCTCTCTCAAGACTTTTTTTCTCTAACCGCAGCATGACACCTGCGGGGATGGAATTTGAGAGGCAACGACTCGTATTAACTCGTTAATTATCTCTGCCTACAGTCTTATACTATCTCCCT
>NW_021848510.1:171400-179318 GCF_003651465.1 Formica exsecta
CTTTCCCTTACTCCAGCTTCTTCTCGTCACCCGCCTCTTTGCTTCCGACCTCTCTTTGACTCGTGTCACTCTCTGCTTCCGTTTAGAGCAAAGGGATGGTTTGCCTACTAAATTTCTCTCCCTTGCTCTCACTTACCACTTAATTACCAAACTTTTGTCGCTAATCCGATATCCGTTTCTCGCGGCTCGTTCTCTTGCCGTCTCTCTCTTTCTCTCCCGCTTTGACTGTTTCTAGTTTATGATTACGTGATTTACACTTACTAATGTTTCTGATAGATTTTTCTATCGTTTTGTATAAATGAAAAGGTAGAAAAAAATTGCGATGTAATATTACTGATCGTCAAAACTATAAATCAATGTACTTTCAATTACTAATTACTTTTAATTTATTTTATGTTGGTTTCGCTGCCATATATTAACGTTCCTATAATTTTTTTTAAATTCATTGGAGACATTGAATAAAATAACGTTACAACATTTTTGAAAATTGATTTTTATATTTTATTCGAAAAATCTCTCTCTCTCTCTCCAACAACAAAAAATGTTATTATTTGGCGTGTACATTTCATTTTACTGGCGCCCGAAATAAATTTATATAATACATATGCGTCGATTTATTTCTACGCGCAGAGCGTTTTCACGAGTAGCTATCAAGAGCCAGTTTCAGCCCCATCGAGAAAGAGAGTTGCTCGCAACTGCGCTCGCAACCCCACTGTTTCCATTAAACTTCACGCTTCCGGAACTCCATTAAAGTGAAAATCAGACCGCCTAATGTAATGCCCATTTCGTACAACAACGCGCCCATTATCGCCCCAAAGTGTCCGGCTCTGCAAAATCGAGGACGTTTGTTTACGCCACTTGACTGCTTGAGAGCTTTGAACGGTGGCACGAGTTAAGCAGAGAAATTAAAATTAGCGAATAAAACTATAAATTATTGCGAAACACGCTTGAAATACGTGCGGCAGTAATTCTCTAAATATACCTTTATTTTAGTAATATATTTAGTTCGTGAATACAGAAAGTTTGTTCGATAATGATAATGTAATAAAACCTGGAATAACTCAATTGATAATCGATAAAGGAGAAGGGAGGAGAATAACTCGTTATAAATTCTTTAAGATAGCAAATAAACTTAGCGTGCCATCTGTAATAAAAATTTTGTTTATTATGGATAACATGTTCGCGAAATTAAATTTGCGGCGAAAAATGCGACGTGCACGCCGGCATCTGTGTAAAGAGGCTAAGATGTGTCTAATTTTCAAATAGAAAGTAAGAAATTATAGAGGTGGAAAAAGAAAATTTAATTAAAAAACAACAATATATAACGGTTTTAATCCGAAGTTTTCTCATGAAATGCTCATTTGCATTCTGAATATATTTATTCTTAATTATATCGACCAAAATAAAAAAAATACAACTTAATTTGTAATGGAAGGTGTATAGATATCATTCTCAAGTGATATAATATTCGCGAATATCTTTTATATGTAATTATAGATTTAATTTATATAATTTATGTTAATCGTTTTATTTAGTAATTTAAAAATATTTTTAATTAATTAATTGTTCAACGTATTAAGAGCTCTGCAAAGGACTTTTTTATATATGTTATATAAGAAAATTGAATTATCTAATGATACTTCTTAGCTAGTTATCGAGGTGACGTCACCATCATAGATAATATTTACTTCTTAAACACAAGGTATCTACGGACGGAAACTGGCCAATGTTTGCAGATAGCTAATATTTATTTTAGTCGATTATCAATGTTAATGTTGACGCAAGCGCAATTTTACACGGACGGCTAATGCGCGCGTTAGTTGTTAATTATTCTCGAATACGGTTATCCACGTGGGGATAATTAGTGCTCCTCTTGAGGATTGCGCGCGGACGTGCTAGAGTATGAATTACTAGATACGGATATGGATAAATTGAGGTTTACAGCTGCGGTGCGTCAAATTGTGAGGCGAATTAGCTAAATCGACCCGAAAATAGTGCAGCGTCCTAAATTAATTTAAATGTTAGAAATTGTGTTATAGGGAAAGTATATATATATATACACATATATTTGCATATCGCAGGTACAATTTCTCGACATATTACCAAAACCCGACATATTGCCAAGCCCGAATTTCTTGCCCAAACGTAGATCGATTTTCGAATATTTTTCAACACTTTTTGTGATTAATTCGCGAATAAACTCAATTCGAATATCAGTGAATGCTCTCTTCGGATACATTATATGCTAATTTGCCTATCTCAAAAATACTATCCGAATTACGGAATAGGTATATCCAAATCTTCCCACGGGGGAGACACGTGATCGTGCTCTGGGGGCTGGTAACGCATGAATTACTATCGTCGAGTGCTGCAGATAAAGGGCTAGACTCGCGGCGGCAAGTAAAATCGGCATGGAGCGGATTAGGCAGATTAAACAGATTAAGCCGAAGCGGTAGGGGGCCGTTTGCCTGCCTCTCGGCACGGGGGACCGTTCAACCCCCTTGCTGCCGTATCAACGTCAACGCCCCAAACTTCGCGATAAGGAACCGCCTCGGTAAAGACGACGCGTGTGTGTTATGCTTGTTTGTATGTGTATGTATATATGTATGTGTGAGAGTATATGCTACATCCAAAATCTCCCGACCTCGCGCGAATTTCCCGATATCGTTGCATTCGATGGTACACCTCTCGATGATTCACGATTTTACGACGCGCTCTTATCAAAGTTATAGTAGGGCTCTATCTATCTAATTTTGTATAAACGATTGTAGACGGTAGCGCATATTATCTAGATTTAATTACAAACTTTGCGAAATATTATAGATAATTACTTTGTTAGTATAATACATGTACGCGCGATATTGTAAAAAAATATGATTACAACTTTCGTCCTTTTCCTACAGTCGTGTCGTCTCAAGGAGTTGGAAATTGGATTTCGGTTAGGGAAAAATGGTGGAATACATTGGTGTATCCGACGGAAATTCCGAGCACGCAATCGACGGAGCAAACATCAAGGGTGTACCTTCGAAAGTGCCGGCTACGTGTTTTCGCTCCTCCGCATGAAGAGAGCCGTGATTATTTTTCTGCTCGCGCTGTCGTGAGAATGTATACAAATGTGTAATATTCCGTATGCATCACGTGCAAGTTATTACCAGTACAGGGATTTACGTGGACAGAAGAAAGATGAACACGCGGCTCTCCGGTTGTAATAAGATAACGATAAAATTTATAAAAGAGAAGAAAGAGATGAAAAAAACGAATGTTGAAAGATACAAATATATAATATTTCCTTTTTAAAAGAAGAGAAAATTAATGTAAAATAATATTGATGAAAAGTCCTAAGTATCTCTGTTACTTTTGAGAATACTGTGAAAATATTATTTTTCAACAAAGAGAAAATTATTGCGGGAGGAAACTAAATGGTTGACTCTTGTAAAAGATAGAACTCGTCGAATGCAATTCACTCGCCGAAAATCGAAGGCGAAGAGAGAAAGCAAGAAGTTACCTTTCTCCTCGTTCATCTCGTCTGTTTCAAACTACCGGTGAAAACGCAAGAATTTATAACTGGTGACACGTCGTAAGTCTTTCCCGACCGTAGAAATTTATTTTCACAACGGTCGCGTTTTCGTTTGCAGGCATTTCTGGCGTCTCGCGCGCGGAGTTAGAGGAAAGTCACGCCGCGTACTTATTGTTAGGATAAACTTTCGCTGGACCGAGGCTATGTACGTCGTAGTTTGGAAAAATATCGTGTCAGTACACAAGCGGATACCTGCGAATTTGTGCGGAATACTTTCGACCTCGTTCCCGAAGTAGTATGAGAATAAGACGAGGAGGTTACCAAGCGTGGTTGCACGATTTATATAAAATCGATAATGAAATAAACGGTATCGCGCGGATTCGAATTGGGCAGATGAAGCATATGAAACAAACATGTCAAATCGTCGATATCTAGCTAAAGAAAAACTAATAAAAAAATGAAAAAAGTTAAGTACATTTAAAGTAAAAAACAATTGCGATGATATAAAATTCATACGAGAAAAAATTTTATCTACTTATAATGTTATCAGCATATACACAAAAAAGAATACTTTTAATCTTATAATAATGCATAAATAAAATCATCTGCTTTTAGTTAGAAAAATCGGATACTATTTTAAAGAAATATGAAACATAAAGACAAATAAAAAAAAAAGCTTTATCTTATTTAAATAAAAAAGCTAAGATACTAATCTATAATTATAAATATTCTTTTCTCTTTAAAATATCCGATAACACATTTTTCTCTATGCAAAATTTCGTTAATAAACTTGCGTAAAGATTAGCACGTTATCGTGCCGTATCAATAACGAATTGCATTCATTAAATGGGAAACCGATCGGAAAATCGTTATTGCGGCGAAATAGCATCGCGCGAGCAACGCGATGGACCGCGATGGAACTTTGACATTTCCATATCAACATTGTTTCCTGCAAATAACTCTTTCCACGCTATATCTATATACTCGCACGTTCCAGCGTGTACGTGTCGTGTGAAATATGCTTCGCCGATACATGTATATGTATACATATATCGAGGAAGCCGGAGCTATTCTCTAACGAAGCAAAAATTTATGGACTCCGCGGAATTTACCTCTCTCTCTATATATATCTCTCTTCGTTTCATCGGCTCGTGGAACGCTCTCGCCGCCGTCGTCGATGCAACAGCTGCAACAACTTGACTTTAAAGCCGCCGGCGGAATCGGAATTGCAGCTTGCGGTTCACCGCGCGACGGCATGTTTTTTTTTTTTGTTCTTTTTATCGACCAGCAGATATAGACGTCCAGCGCAAGATACGAGGACGTATTGCATTGTTAAATGTTCGTCCGGCGATAAAAAAAAAATAGCAGCGATCCCCCTCGGATGCGGCGCATCCCTATATTGTCGGCGACTCGCGAACGAGAACGCTCCTCCGTCGTCGATGACTCTCATTGTGGAAATACGCGAGGGACAGTGATAAACGAGCGCGATGAATACATTGCGAGCGCCTTTCGAGAGCTCGCTTCGCGGGTCGCGAGGAAAGAACGAGTTGAATACCGTGCGTGTCGGAAAAATCTGACACGTTATTTATGATTTAATCCTGCTTGTGGCTGAAACTGCATCTCTTTAAAGTTCTCTTTCTTTCGTTTGACAAAAGTCGAAAATAGAACTCTCAATATAAGATATTTTCTCCCAAATTTTTTCTTGGAAATAGATTGCAGCACGTGCGCGTTATTTTATATATTTTTATAAAAATTATATTTTAGTTTTAATACACCATACTTGAAGAGCGTGTACTTTTATTAATTATTCTCCCAACTCACGATTGTATTCTTGTAATACTAGCTTACGCGAGAGAAGCCAAGGGATATTAAGGTTAAATGGGTTTCTAAGTAAATTTTTGTCTTCGCTTTGTTTAACTTCATTAATGACTGTTCCTCGAGTCACGCGACAGCGAAACTTCGTAAAGTCTGAGAAACTCCAGAGACAAAGTTACGGCTTAATCCGTTATCTCCGCGTAAACCAAAAATCTCATTAGCCATTGGTACAGATTCTCCCATGGTGAAGAGGAAATGCTTCATAATACTTTAACCTTTTTACAAAAATTAACTCGATTTCGCGATTCTGTTTGTAAGAGAGTCGCACAAATCCCGTGATATTCTAACAATATTTCGATATAACGGCAGAGATCGCGAGATTGATGCGAAAGTTTAAAATCCTAAGCGGCAGTTTCGACATCAATAACCTCGGAAATCGAGTTTCAGGCCGCATTACCGAGCTTAGTATAGGATCATCCCTGCAGCATTGCCCGATCGCGTGCAAAGTGTTATTGGAAATTACAATTTTGATCCAATACCCCGCCGACCCGCTTACAAAATTCACCATTGTGTGATTTCGACAAAACGATCCTGAAGCGGATTAGAGATAATAACGCGACGCGATATTATCCTACCGGGAAAGGGAGGAAAAGGGGTTGTAGGGGGATAAATTCGTAGATCCGTCTCATACGCGTGATATGATAAATGTATTAAAATCGGCCACCGATAATCGCATCTATTAAACAAAGTGTAATTCAGCACATATACGTGTGTGTGCATCCTCTATAATATATGTTAATAATTAATATGTAACATTTATAGTTGCAATTTTTCTATATTGCCGCATATTTTTAGTGTATATATATGCAGCAGATGTACAGAAGAGAGAGATGTTAGAATTTAATATTTTATTAAATATTCAATATGTGTTAGTAAATATTTAACACGGATAAACAGATAAATTGTTAATTAACAAGAGTAATACAATAGGTGAATAAGAAAACGTATGAACTAAAATAATCACTTCTCTTAACATTCAAATGCGTCGGTTTCTGAAATGTCTTCTAATTTCTAATCTGCTCCGCGGCATTGATTAACCACGATTTATAAAATTCATTGATGATATTACTTTATGTTTGTTCGTCGTTCATTATCATCCAAATGCAATCATGGATTTTTTGTTAATCATGCACGATCGCACATTCGACAAATTGCAATTCACAAATCATTGCAGTGCCGATAAGCACCGCTAATAATTTATTGATAAACGTTATCGATGAGCCGACACCTTGCAAATGCGATTATCAGTAGTGCGATGATCACTTCGATGAATGACATTTAAAAAAATGGATGTATACATATATGTATATATATAATATATATATATATATATATTTAATACAATTTCAGTTTTAGTCGTCATTCGCAATTTTTATTTCGTAATCATTTTAATAAAAAATAAAAAAGATGAAATAAATAATATGCTGTAATTAATTAGACTTGCCAGACTGAAAACCGGACACGTTTAAATTTAAAACGCAATACGATCACATAAATATGTAGCGTACAGGTAATTAAAAAAATCGGACATAGTCAAATACAAACTTGATGGTAAAGCGAATCGAAACCGTACGAGCTAGATTGCTTTAATTTATATAATCAGAAATGCATACTAAATTAAAACATCTGTGTGTGTATGTTATCCATAAGATTGTTACGTGCATTACAAAAATTACGCGATATAAACTGACGTACTTAAGAGGAATTCGTTGGTAGCAAATCCGCCAAGTTTGAAGCATAGGATGCACGTTATCCAAAAAAAAAAAAAAAAAAAAAAGTGTAAAATTTCCGCGAGATACTCGTTATTGCGGTAGCTTGACCGTTGCGTAATTCCAGACCGTATAAATCCGCAACGAAAGCAACGATTGCCGGATAAACTGATATTTCAGTAATTCGTCACGGTACGAAACGGAACTTTATTAAATTACGCTAATTACGCTGACGCGTAATGGAAAGCTACATTATGGATAAGGAAGCGATGTAGGTAAAATTTTCAAATACACTGCTGTGACACTCGGAGGAAACATTCAACGATGGCGATTAATTGAAGATAATTTATTCAATGCGTGATATAACAATTTTAAAACTTAATTATATAATTATGCTACAATTATATATTCGTTGATGGTCACATATCAAAAGTAAAACTAAAATAAAATATAAAAATTTATTATTAAGATTTCTCTTATCAGTATTTAATATCGTTATATAAAAGCTAAAATAAGATATATAAAATTTTACGAAAAAAAAACTTTCTCTTTATGATTCTCTGAATGTCACTTATTGGGCCCGATTGCGTAGAAATAAAAAACGAGGAGTAGATTTTATTAAAACGTGCGTTCACAAAAAAAAAAAAAAAAAAAAAAAAAAAAATGAAACGCGAAAAAATTATTAATTTGTATAAGTGCACTGCGGAACTTTCTTGGGAATTGAGAAACTAATAACTGATATTGATAGAATTAACTAGTCCATGTTAGCTCTCTGAATAAAAATATAGAATTTAAAATCTGTGAATTGAATTAACTG
>NW_021848510.1:183638-193229 GCF_003651465.1 Formica exsecta
AAAAAGGAAAAATGTAACGCGAATGAAAAAAAAAATCAAAAGATCACTCGAAAAACGAATCTACAGAATTATAAAATAAGGATACGGTAACCTGTCGATGGCACGGACTTTAACGTCGTTATTCAATTATGAACTCGGCAAATTTATATACGGTGGTTTGGCACGCGCGCGTGTCAATCTGGAAATTCCGGAGCTCTCCCCTCCTTCCATCCCACCCTCCCTCCCTCCCTCCCTCCCTCTTACCCCTCTTGTTCGATTCGGTTTTCCAGTTTCCAATTTCACGAAATTCGTTGGCCGCCTCTACAGTCGGCCGTTTCGATCGGCCATACCGCCGTACCCGCGTTGCAATTTGTCACGGTTCTCTAACCATCGGCGTACCAACCAACGTGGTGGTTACGAGAAAAGCAGCCCCCGTCCAACGCAAACCCCGAACTCTATCATCGCACTCCTCGCCGTCGCCTCCCACAACATCCCTCCCTCCGGCAAGTAAACGATGTAAAATTAGCGACAATTATTAAATTACAGTGCCGGCCACCGGCTGCTAATTACCGCCGGCCCCACCGGTATTAACAGATTTTATGTCGGGCAAATCCGATTAATGGAAACTGTCGAGCAATCGATGCACACGAGTAGCACGAGGCGAAGCTCGTTTTCGCGCTAACGATCGCAATTTATCGTAATTGGCGCGATAACCGGGAATATTTATAAAAATATATCTGCGCGCTTGTATGTAACAACGAAAGATCTTTTAGAATAATACCACGGAAACTATGTTCAGTATAAAATAATTCTTGAACTGGGAGCTGTGTGGAACTTTGATTGTTGTTACACGCCAATTAAAAATATTTTTATTTCTAATTATTTGCTTGTAATTTTTAATTTGTTATCATATGAGTATTAAATTAAAGAAACATATTTATCAATCGTTATCCAAAATAATATGTTTAAAAAATAAATTAGTTTTCTTTCTTTAGTATTAGTAATTCGCGATGCTCGATCCATTTTGAAAAGAATATTAAATCTAATAATTATATCATTTTGTAATACGAGCTGTAAGAATATATGATAAAATAAATTTTTTATTCATGTGAATTAAGAATAAAATTTATAGAAATTATAAACACACACATAGAGAAATAATACATGGGCAATTTGACAGAGAGTACGAATAGTTTCAATTTTGTGTGGCATTCTATTAATCCATTGCAAGAATAGTTCATCAGTGCGGTCTTTTCAGCCGGCGCTCTTATCACCATTTGTTGCTGCAGCATCCGCTCGCGCGAGTCATATGAGTTTCTCTCTCTCTTTTATCTCCTTCTCTATCTCTCTCTTTCTCTCTCTACCGCTGTTCTCTACGATCTAACCAAAACCACGAGGTGATATAGGAGTGGCTTTGCGGTGTTGCGCTTCTCTCTGCGGAATAGCGCGGAACGCGGTTTGTCTTGCGCTGCACATGCACGCCGATGCACGTAAAAAGGCCCCAAGCGCGAGGTGAATTATTGGTTGCGCACGCGATCATAGTCCGTGGTTTCTGCGATCGAATATGGCATGTGGCGAAGCTGTAGGATCGATCGTTTAGAATAGCAATTCGGAAAAGAGAAGTTCGATAAACAAGAATGAAAATCCTTCTAGTTTGTTTCTCTTGTTGGAGATCTAGTATTTTTGAATTTAATATCACTCGAATGATTGCGGATTAATTATTCGTATTTATATTGTATTATTAATGCAATTTAACAAATAAAAGCTTTGGTTATTTCAAACTCTTTAATAATTCATCATTCGTAATCAATAAAAACATGTGTAATTGAGAGAAATGCTTGTCAATATTTAATTGTTATTGTTATATAAAGTTCTGTGAAAAAAAAATGGAAGATTTCTCGTATACTCGTTATCTTTACAAAGAATAATTAAGTACATATAATACTAAAATTAGCATCTTCTCTTTGCATAATAAAAAATTTTTTATTGTTGGATGATGCGTAAAAACACTCAATATCCGATAATTTTATCTACAATTATTCATTATAATTTTAACTTGTTATAAACATTATATATATAATAAATATGTAACGTGATTACAAGTATTGTTATCACAAGCGTTGTCGCAAGCGCGTTGCAATAATTTTATTGGATTTAAACGTTTAATTATTTCGCGAATGTCAGTAATTATGAGTATTGGTGCACTTATGTAATCTTGTTTTCGTCGTAATTATGTATTTACTATTATAAACAATGTATTAATTCGACATTCATTGACGAGTAGTAATTGAGAGCCTTAAGAGGCAAGGTTTATCGACTTTTGTTATAAATGTGACGCATACATGTGTAAGAATACTTTTTCACTATATTAACGTATATTACTTTGTACTAATATGAACATACGATAATATTCTTAATATACCTTGCGAATACATTATGAGAATATAAAAGAGAAAAGATAAATATGGAAATATTGCATAATATATTAATACTATTAAAAGATAAAATTTCGAACCCTTAACATGCGCATATTTACATCTAATTTTTATTAGCGATATAATTCCTCAAAGTTTTCAAAGCGCGGAAGAAGCGGGCCAAAATATTAATATTATTATGGCATACTTAATTACATAAATGAGGAAAGTAAATTAGAAAATAATTTATGTTATGTAACGATAAATTATACATTAATTTCAAGTACATTGGGTTTGTAGGGATAAAGATAATGTTAGGAACACAAGTAGAAAGAGTAGAAACGCGAGAAGGCGGAGAGCCAAGTATCTCCTCATCTTCACGTAAGGTATTATATTACGAACGTACTTACTATTAAAAATTAATGCGTCAAGAGTGCACAGCGTGCAAACTTTATCCCATTTCCCCATTTTTTTTTTCACGAAAACTGGTGAGTTGGTTTAAGCTCCCTATCCGCGCGATTTTGACCTACTTTGCTTTATTTAATTGGACATTTCCGCTCCTCTCGTTTCCTTCCTGTTTTCCCTTACTTTGCCATCGTCGGAACCCATCGTGTATACCGTTGCAAACCGAGACGCGAGATTCATATAGTTTCGTCATTCTTACTCTAAATAAACAAAAAGTGGTAACGCCGCGGAATTACACCGACGCGAGTCAAGTCGGGTATGCAAACATCTATTCGCGCGCACGTGCGCGCGAATGTCAGTAATTATGAGTATTGGTGCACTTATGTAATCTTGTTTTCGTCGTAATTATGTATTTACTATTATAAACAATGTATTAATTCGACATTCATTGACGAGTAGTAATTGAGAGCCTTAAGAGGCAAGGTTTATCGACTTTTGTTATAAATGTGACGCATACATGTGTAAGAATACTTTTTCACTATATTAACGTATATTACTTTGTACTAATATGAACATACGATAATATTCTTAATATACCTTGCGAATACATTATGAGAATATAAAAGAGAAAAGATAAATATGGAAATATTGCATAATATATTAATACTATTAAAAGATAAAATTTCGAACCCTTAACATGCGCATATTTACATCTAATTTTTATTAGCGATATAATTCCTCAAAGTTTTCAAAGCGCGGAAGAAGCGGGCCAAAATATTAATATTATTATGGCATACTTAATTACATAAATGAGGAAAGTAAATTAGAAAATAATTTATGTTATGTAACGATAAATTATACATTAATTTCAAGTACATTGGGTTTGTAGGGATAAAGATAATGTTAGGAACACAAGTAGAAAGAGTAGAAACGCGAGAAGGCGGAGAGCCAAGTATCTCCTCATCTTCACGTAAGGTATTATATTACGAACGTACTTACTATTAAAAATTAATGCGTCAAGAGTGCACAGCGTGCAAACTTTATCCCATTTCCCCATTTTTTTTTTCACGAAAACTGGTGAGTTGGTTTAAGCTCCCTATCCGCGCGATTTTGACCTACTTTGCTTTATTTAATTGGACATTTCCGCTCCTCTCGTTTCCTTCCTGTTTTCCCTTACTTTGCCATCGTCGGAACCCATCGTGTATACCGTTGCAAACCGAGACGCGAGATTCATATAGTTTCGTCATTCTTACTCTAAATAAACAAAAAGTGGTAACGCCGCGGAATTACACCGACGCGAGTCAAGTCGGGTATGCAAACATCTATTCGCGCGCACGTGCGTGCAGCGCGTGCATTCACGGCGGGGACAGATATCGCTTGTCGGCAGACTGCGATATCCAGCGATGTAGCCGGTAACGTCGGGTAATTCAGAGAGAAATAGTAGACGCGCTGCAGCATCACCAACGGACCTCAGTAACCGCAGATTTACGAGCGTCACGCTGCTCGCCGCAACGTAAAATTAGAATGCTTCCGGAAATGCGTTCGACCCCTTTCCCGAAACGTCACTCCCGAAATCCTTCCTCCGTCGAGGGGAAACGACGATTTAACTAGCGTCGTTCTAAATCAGCTTAACTTTCAAAGACCGAATTGAAGTATGCAAAAAAAAAAAAAAAAAAGAGGAAAAGAGAAATTGCGCTTCTCCACAGATTTTTATTAAGATTATTATTTGTTGCATTTTAATTGTTGATTATTTCGTTAATTATCACATCTCACGCATTAAAAGTTTCAAAATGTAAAGCGCTTCTGGTCGGCTACGCCATTAATATCGAAAATGAGCCAAATTGAAAAACAGGTGATTACGAGCGGCATATTTTCGTGGAGACTAATTATTAATATTCTCGTAAACAGCAGATTATGATGAACGGGTAAATAAAAGATCGAGTGCAGAGGTATATCTATTCAAACAAGTTGTTGACGCTCAACAGCACCTTTGAAAGCCCCCCGGCTTCAATCGTGATTCGTTAGCCTGTAACTACTGGTAAAAGACCGGCATCGAGCGAAACATCGTTTTCTCGGCGTACGCGCACGGCATCGGTAATTAATAATTTACATAATAACATATTTACGGAACGCGAGACGTTGCGTTTCTAAGTCTGACAGCCATCCTCCGGTAAGTCCGCGATACGGCGCGTGGAAAGTTTACAGAATTAATTTACACCGGGCCGCTCTCACGAACAACGGTTACTGCGGATATTCCGCCGCATCGCCCTGTATACTATATGCAACGGGCGTCCCCGCGCCCTGTTCTCTCCTGCCATGAATGAATGACGAGATGATCCCCGACACGACATACAGCGAAGCGAGGGTGAGCATCTGCGCTTCGTCCGCCGAGTTTACAGCGTCATTTTGTAAGTAGTAGTGGCACTTTGAAAGCCGACTGTCATTACTCGTGGCACGCGGCGGGCATTAATGTCTGCGGCATTGCAGATGTTGTATAGTCGTACTCTCGCGATCGACAGATTCAAAACTGAGAAAATAAGTATCTATGCAGATCTTAACTGTATATTTATTACCGCGCAAATTACCGCCGAATGACAGTTCGAAATTGAAGCCGATCAATGATGGATCGTCTCGTCAAAGAGAACGATGCGACGTAATCGAAATACGCTTAGCGCACTCGTAGCTTTCTATTTGAGTAATTTCTCTCTGCAAAAACGATTGGAGTTTAATATAACGCTATGTAGAAAGGATGTCAATCTGGAAATGTAATATTCAATTAAGAAAATCGTCAATCTTTATCAAATCAAGTGATCGATCAAAATTTTTGTTTTTTCCGCTGTCCAAATAATTTATATAAAATTGGATGAAATCTAATCGACATCCAAATTCACGTGAAAAAAACGCCAGCACAGCTTCATTAATCGCATGAATAAAAGGAGACTAATGAGTACATACATGTTATCAACAAGTGTCGAACGATTCAATGCAAGTCACATGAACGTACGAATAATTTAAGCTTGAAATCCTCACACAATTGCCAATTGGATGCAAAACGATGAATGAGTCTTGTATGAAAATCTATTTGATTTTTCATAGTAATCCCAACAAATATATAACAAGTATTAATAAGTTCATATACAAAAAATTTAAGCGGAATATTATCTTTTATTTTAGATAACGCCTAATCGCGGTAGGACAGAAATTAAATATATCAAAATATAATTTTTAGATTTTGTTAGAGAGAAAAATGTAAAATTAGAGAAATGTTTGATGACCTAAAATATTTCATAACAAATATATTACAGTTAATAACAAATTATTAACGTTTCTTACGCTCGTTGTAAGATACCCCAATTATTTTTTTATTCTGTCATTTTTTGTTTTCTCTGTTTATAGTCTTCTCATTCCTTTATCCTTCTTTCGTTTCTCGTTTATCTCTTTCTTTTCTTTCTTTATTTACCTTCTTTCGGTCTCAAAGAGTCCCTGGTATCAAAGGTCGCTTAACTACGACATTGCGATGCGCTGTACTAATGAAAATCGTCGCGAGCGTTTGCACGAAGGGGTCGATGGTCATGTTCAACGGAGCTCAGTGTCGCAGTTAACTTTATCAGAACCGTTTTTGGACAAAAACGATCGGCGTACCAGTTTTATTGGCTCGACGCAAACATGAGCGCGCGCGCGCGCGCGCACGATACACCGTCAATTAAATCGAACGGACCATGCAATCGAACTGCATTTCCGATAAACGAGTGAGCGGGACTTCTCGAATTTTAATACGAAAGTCTCATAAACGGAAGCTCTAATTCGCACGAAATTTTACGATCCGGAAAACGTCGCTCCACGGGATGCAAATAATGCAGTCGCCGGATTACCCTAGAGATCCCATGTCGAAATGTATCTCAAGATGTTTTAATAATAATCTGGATTATTTCATATTGCAAAAACCTTCGCGTCGAAAGAGTCTCGAATTATACGATGTTTTATGCAGAAACGTTGAAAAAAAGGCATATTCGATATACGTAATAGTAAATATCTTGCTTGAAAATGCAAACGCGATATAAAAAGTATAACGCGCTATTACGTTTTATCATAAAAGATATCAGGGGAAAGATTATTTTATTATTCTACAACATTTTAATTTATTTTTTATTATTCTGCACACACGGATATAATATGCGCAAGAAAGTATAAAATACCAGATCTCTTGGGTTCTTGCTTAAAAATACTTGAT
Organism: Formica exsecta; assembly: GCF_003651465.1. Taxonomy (NCBI): domain Eukaryota; kingdom Metazoa; phylum Arthropoda; class Insecta; order Hymenoptera; family Formicidae; genus Formica; species Formica exsecta. The sequence goes on from NW_021848510.1 coordinate 190,668, forward strand.
GAATATTACTTCATAGATTAACATCGGTCGGGGCGCGTTTTCAGGTTGCATGATTCAACGTAATTACATATTCCCAGTATGACTGTACGATGACGTGATGTCTAAACCTGGTGCATAGAACTTTGCGCAGTTACCCGGGGTCTGAGACGAGCCAGGGAGACGAAGCTATGGCTCTCCCAGGGAGTTATATGGCACTGTTTGCGAAGTAATAACGCTTCTAACTCAAATGCTATTCTACGGTTGCAAACGTTGCTTGACATGTGCCCAAATTATCGGTATACATTTCGCGGAGACGCAAGTGTATTTATAATGCACGGAAATATAACATAATGCACGATAATCGCTAATACACATGATTTTCAATTTAATAATTAAAAAGAGAGAGAAAGCTATTTTGCAGATCTTACAAAAAACTTATCTAGATAAAAAAATCTCTTTAACTAATATTTTTAACATCAATATCAGTCTTATCTAGATAATAAAAGCTCTTTAAATAAATATTTTTAACATCAATATCAATAATTTTCTGGAATAATTACTTTTTAAACATGCAAATAAAACACACTGAACTAAATGAGACAAATTAAGTGAATTAAGTGATGGAATGATAAAAATATAATTGAACAGTCGAAATAAAAGCTTTTACGCGAAAATTTCAAACGAGTTCTTGAGAACGGATTACTAGGCCAAAATTATTGAACAGAGACAAAAATAATTATAGTTCAAGTAAAAATATAAATATCGAAATTTCACTAAAGTACAGATCTGGTTCAGATCACAATCAATTTTATTTTCATAAAGAAATCCATATTTAATACGATTCTCATCTCGCTAATACAATTCTGATGCTGGTGTGCATTGGAAGAAGATTAAAAATATATTTTCTAAAATATGTATTTTGACATAGTTCGCGAATGTCCATCGCTGAAAAATGAAATCAAGAGACTGTGTATGAATACAACTGTTAATGAATCCTGAGATAGATTGGACGATTCTCCTTTTAGAATTTTTGCTTCGATACCGAAAAAGAGAGACAAAGGGAGTCGATTGCGATACACCGGGATTACCCCGGCAATGAGCCAAAAACTGATCGCACAAATTTATGAGAGTTGTTCGAGTTTATCGGGTAAATAGAGAACGACCTCCTCTCTCTCTCTCTCTCTCTCTCTCTCTGTCTCTCTTGTCGTCGTATCCGGTCCTGCGCGATCCTCTACGCGTGTCGTACGCACGTGTGTGTATGAGTTGTAGATTAGGTTTCGGGCGACATGGGGCGCTAATGAACGGCGGGTGTCGTTTGCACGCGAGGGAGACCCCAGAGAAAATTTTCAAATTTGTGTTTACGTCCCAGCCCACACCTCCCTTACTCTCCGGCCAACCAGCCAGGCCAGTCCAACCCTTGTTGCACCCTCCCTTCGGTCTGCTCATCGCTTCGTGACTCCCTCGTTCACGAGCCTGCGACATTCGACTCCGCGGCAAATGAACGCGCAAATATACCCCACGTAAATAGCGTCGAGATTTATCTCACGACGCTGTCCCTCGCCATCCTCCCCTACATACAGTTCCTGCACTCATTTTATCAACTCTTTCGCGCATGTACTGTCATACCTTCTCACTCGTGAATTTATTATTTCTTAGCTTAATTCTATTATTTATAAATTATCTTTTATATTTATATAGATATATATTATATTTATTATATATCTCAAATAATTTTTAATATCTTCGAATATCTATTCATTTGATAATATCGCGTTCGGAATATTTTTTATTTCGAAAACGCGTGCTTCTCGTACGTCATAATATTATTGTAACTATTCCCCTTCTTTGTTCTTCTCTCTCTATATTTTCCGCACAGCTTCGAAATCACCTGCGTTAGTTTCCTGGAGTGCATTCCCTTCTCTCTCTCTCTCTCTCTCTCTCTCTCTTTGTATTCGACGCTTCGAAATGCACGGATGTCGAGTTCGCGGGGAATCGCGCGTGGGTGAGAGATGTAACTTTGACTGTCGTTACAATTTCAATTCTACGCTTCGAACCATCGCGAATCGTCCGCTGACTGCGGACGGGGTCATGACGGAAGCGATGTGCGGATATAAGCGCGAATGGGTGCCGCGAGTGAAATAACGCGAACTCCAAGTGAAGAGATTCTACGTGTATTACCGGAAATGCGGCGAGTTGAAATTTTCGCGCTGCGCGTTGCAAAATCGCGATAAATTCTAGATAAAACGCAATGTATGGTTACCGAGACAAGGAAAAGAATATGGAAGATGAAAAAAAAAGAGTTATAAAATTATTCGATAATTATCCATGAATTTATTATTTAACATATTCACTTGCCAATAATCTTTCATTAACGTCAAATAAAAATTGTTATAGTGTAGACAGATAATTATAAAACGCGAAAATTGAGAACGGGTGAAATTATAACAAAGAAAATGAAACGAAAGAAAGAGACTTTATCTTTTCTTCATCTCGCTAAGTATCTCAGGACGCATTTATTTAATATCTTGTAAAAGGGAGCAAAAAACGCGCATTTACAGTTCTCATGGATGGTTAATGGAAGAG
>NW_021848510.1:193266-200287 GCF_003651465.1 Formica exsecta
GAAGAGCGTAACGCTACGTTGCAAGCTCTTTATCTCGTACAGCGACATTTGATTTATGCGCGCGAGAGCGATAGTGCGAAAGCGTTACAAGACGCGAGCGAGCATTTCTTTACAGTTATAGCGGCACTTTGTTACAGCAGCAACGCACATAGTTTTACATAGTTGTGTGCCAAGTTTATTAATATCCTGCACGATAACAAACAGCTCTATGTACATTCTCTCGTATCGGCAATAATAAAATAATTAAAAATGGTGAATATTTTATGAGTATATAAATATCTATAGTCGCGTGTGCATATATTACAAATTTTAATAATTGAATCATCGATAATGTTAGACACGCTCGTATATGCGACTATTTTTTCATGTCAGCTTGTTTTTAACGTTTCTTTAATTCTGTATAATAATCTCGTATTTTTAAAACAGAGCCGGTTAAAAATCTCTGGAAACTTTATTAGTTGAAAATTTAATGGAATCTGTAAATTAAAATTGCAGTAAATCTTTGAGATTCAGTCTTGAAAAATTTAATTTTAGGAGATATCAGAACTTACGTCCTGATTTACCTTACGTAAAGTAGTGTAAAAACGGGAATATACATAAACGCGATACAAGCATGTTCCAAGGTAACGCACTAATACGCAGCGCAGATCGCCCGTTATACATCGCGAGTTCGATATTACCTCGGTACAATGTATGCCCAGGGTAATTTTCTCGGTTATACGCGGGAGGGTTTGTTTTGGCTGGTAATATCGCCCCTTCTGCGCTCGTGAACGCTTTCCTATCCAACACAAAGTTCTCTCTCTCTCTCTCTCTCTCTCTCTCTTTCTCTACAAATCGTATCTACCAGCCAGGTTTTTTGTTCTCGATCCCCTTTCGACGACAGAGAGAGGGGAGACGACACATCCGCGGAGACAACGTACCCGTTGAAAAATGTATCCGCCGCGGATCGAACCCTCTGAAAAACCACTAACCTCCCGACGAAAAAGTTATTACGCAGACAAAACACACGCTGCCATGTGGAGTTTATTCGGGTGAGCTTCCTCTTGGACTATGCGCGATGGGAAGCTTCTTTTTCATAAACGTAGTTTTCGACGTGGCGTGGTGCGCGTTTTCGAAAAAAAAAAAAAAACAATGGCAGAAAAATCGGAGAGGTGCGCGCAAAACTGTGTGCGACAGTTTAAAGATGTTTCATGCAAGCTATATGCTTATACAAAATAGTATAATCAGTTTTATTCCGCGAAATGAGTTATTTCTAATCATTATAAATTCGAATTGCGTTAATTGTCCTGATATCGCTCGTTTTATTAGCGCAATTCCCTTTATGTAAAAAAGAAAAAAAAAAGAAACGAATTATTGGTTTCCCATACGATCTCGCGACAAAAATAGACTTGTCATTTGCAGGATTAATCTGCTTTAATGGAGCGACTCCGACGATATTATTTCTGCATTTCACTGCTCGCGAGAGATCGGGTTATTTTCTCTAAATGATGGCGACTCGCCGTGATTGCCAACCTCCAACCTTTTCAATTAGATCTGCAAAACCTCTTCGAATTTTACCAGCCGACATGCCGCCGATTTTTCCGGGTCATAAACGTTTTGACGATTGCATCAGGCGCTATATGCAGACGCCAATCAATGCTAATTGCTCTGACATTGTTATACTCAAACACGTCAAAAATTGACGCAAAAACAAAAGTGCGAAAAAAAGAGTCAGAATGCAAGAGAGAATTGCTATCTTTTTACGGATGAAGAATATTTTTGCTGTCGCATTGAAACATCTAACAATGGCTACGGCTGACAACGATATAATTTCAATGAGCTTGCGTTGTTACACTTGTTAAGTGATATCCACGTTTACTCGCTATAATATAAACGCGCCACCGCTGAAAGAAACAATGATATAAATTATATTTTCTACACTTTAGGAAAATAAAAGTGTTTGTGGAAGCACTTTATGCAAAATGTGTGTTTGCAGATATTTTATTATAGCATACTCTCTCTGTGAAAGAGAAAAATGTAAATTTATGTTACGCCAGAAAATAATTAACCCTTTGTTTGCACAGGGGCTTCAGCGGCAACTCGACGAATTTTTCGTCCTTATGTAAGGACCCACAATGACAAGTCTTAACTCGGTAGAAAATTAATTTCGAACATTGTTGAAAAGAGAAGTAATATTTTAATCGATGTAATAACATTATATAATATATTTATTGCAAAAGAAATAACAATGAAAAACATACCCTTGAAGAATTAATTATTATAAAGTTAACGTTGAAAATTATGCTCTCTAATATCATATCTCGAGTCTAATGTCATAGACTCGGAGTTTTGAGAGAGTGGATAGACCAAATTTTATTATCAAATGACCGATGATATACACAGATTTTACATAAAATGATAGGTGACATATTTTTTCGTTATCTGATGGATTATTGATTAGGATACGCGCTTCAGATATATTGCACTTAGCAACAGTAATAATCTCAACGCTCGATAGTCTCGAAGGGGACGTACGTTATCGTCGATTAATTGGGAAACCACGTAGGCGTTTCGAGGGGCTATTAATTGGACTGTTATTAATTCAACATATACCCCGCGAATTTCCTCCCGAACTTTTGATGTGAGATCGCGGATAGTTAGTATCGCTGTTAGTACCCAATTATATGTGTGTATTGTATATATATATATATATACACATACAGGGTGCTCAAAAAATCCATTCAATATTTATATGGTAGATAGGACACACCATGCTGAGTAAAAAAACCTTAGTAAACATAAGTCGAAAGCTCAACCGTTTCTAACAATAAGATTAAACATTTTTGTGTGTTAGCATCATGATTGACTTACTTGGCTTCTACGTGTTACATACGATGTGAGAAGAAGATAATCTGTCTAAATCTCGATATTTACAGAAGGTGTTTCACATGTCCTCCTTCCATTTCCATACACACTTGGCATCTTCTTCTTGCGAATCGCAAAGATCCGCAATCGCCGGTTGATGACAACTGACTGATTGCCGGTGAAATCTTCTGTTATGAAGTATGTATGGAAATTGAATGAGAATATTCAGAACGCGGTTTATAAACACTGAGGTAAACATCGCATACGACACGTAGAAGCCAGTAAGTCAATCATAATACTAACATACAAAAATGTTTATATCTCAGAAACGGTTGAGCTTTCGACCTATGTTTACTAAGGTTCTTTTTACTCATTGTCAGTATGGTATGTCCTATCTACCATATATAAATATCTACCATATACACACACACACACACACACACACACACACACACACACATATATATATATATACATACATATATTAGTTGTGTAAGTACACACTCGTACTTATATAATTTCTATTGTTCTATCAATATTTCCTTCGTACACTCTTTATTTGAAAAATGAACTGATTTACGAAAAAGCTTAATTGGCAGAAATATTTTCTTACAATATCTGTTTACGAGAAAACTAATTTAAAATAAAATTCTATTGTTCTACCATTCTTTCCTTCAAGAAAGAATATCTCTATGTATGTCAAAAGATTATCATTTTCGACAAATCAATTACGATATATCTTAACAAAGAAATATTTTTATGTTAAAAAATAATTGTTTTTGCTATTGTTTGTTGTTGCAACCATTTCAGGAATATATAACAAGCCATATGATAGGTTGAGAAATATTTATCTGACGTGATACACTTAGTTTGCATCTACCTATTGATTTAGCTTTCCGTTCCGAATAGAATCAACGCTACCATCGCACATCGTGAGGGATTTTACGAAATGATTACCGAAACAAGATTAGAGAGAAGCTGTCGCTCGTCGTGCGATGTTTAATTAGACAATAATTAACGCTTGCTCCAATTTCAAAGTCCTGCCAGTACAGACAAGCAGATAAAGCTGTTAAGATATTCGTCGACACAATGGTCTCCACAACTATATAAATAAATACAAAGGAAAAACGCTAGTACTTTAATTCCTTTTATTCTTGTCCGATTATTTTATAAGTTCCGAATATTTTTTATAAAAATTTCAAGAGTGTGCACTATCAGTTATTTTGAAAAAAAGATGTATCAAAAAAGTCTTTTTTTATGCATAACTACGTTTTTTATTTTATTTTGTTTTGATTTATTTTATTTTATGAAGACTCTTGTTCTTATAACATTCCAGATAATTGATCATCCGATCAACAAAGTATGTCGAATAATTAAAATGAGCACCACTCGTGAAAGTAGGGCAATTAGTTCGGTTGGAATAACATTATAATTCAGAAAGCGAGTTGCTTAAAATAACCAGAGTACCACTGAAAGTTTTATCATAATAGCAGTAATTATGAATTCTTTTTGGTGCCATTCGCTCAATAAAATAAACGGCATTTTTTATTTATGATTGTAGCTCTTACAGCTTCTAACCAAAAGGAAATCGATATCAAATCGTTAATTCTTGCGGGGCGCACGTTTGCGACGATAAACTTCATTAAGAATAAATGTCCGATAATAACGGCAAAAATAGCGGATAAAAATGTTTCAAGATGCTCGTTAATGGGATAGCATAATTTTTTCTTATTGAAAAAGGTTCGTAGAAGATGTATTGAAATTACGTCACACATTGTATATGAAATCACGCTGTCGTTTTACTTTTTCCGTGATTTTTGAATAACTTTTACAAACCGTACTCTTATTTTTCACAATTCGCGAGAAACAACATTTTATTCTTTCTTTGAAAACGTCAGAGATATAAAAGTTTAATTAAAAGCTTATAATACGTTTGAATTAGATGTAAAGTATTTTATTCGCACGCGTTGGCAAAGTGCCGTTTTTTCACAACAAAGTAAGTGCAGGAGTTTCGAAAATTTCAACGAAAAACACAAACGAGTCGGACTAAGGGGCAAACGGAGAAAAACGGCGGTGTGTTGCTCGGTAAAGCACCATAAAGTCTCATTGGCTTTAATTCGGTCGTACCCTGCTGGCCACTGGGAGTGATTAATCGTAAGGTTACTGCAACACGAAAGCACCTTACCACCAATCATTCCCTACGATGCTTTAAAAGCAAGTCAACAATATTGCTTAATGCGTTCCGCACCTAATTGACTATATGTAGTTATCTTGCGAAAAAGATACGAGAACTATTTTATTAAAGGTATTCTCGAGCTTATTTCTAAACTGAAAAAAATAATTGCATGAAATTATAAATTATATTTGGTAACATTACGTGTTTTCTCAAGAGATATTCGTTAGTCGGCATTTTATCATACAACGACTACTACAAAAATACTTGTGTTCTCATTTATTAAAATTCATCGTAAAGAAAAGAAGGGGCTTTCGGTTAATGGTGATGAAAAATTCAACTATTTTTAAAAGGAAGGAAAGAAGGTCGGTCAATGTTTAATCTTTAAATAGATCAGGATATATTATACATTCTCATTGTATCCCTTATTAAATCTTGGAAGTTTTTAAGACCATCTTTAATTTTTTATTGCGCACTTTCTTCCCCCCACGCTTAGATTGCTAAAGGAATCTGTAGATGAAAATATAATAAACTTGCGACAACCCTGTATACATCAAAGTAATATTTCTTATTATTATGATGCTTCGCCAAGATCGAAAAAAAGCTATATATAATACTTATTTCTAAAAACTAAAACATTTAATTAGATTAATTTTGCTTTTCGACAGACGATATTTGTATGTATTTATTACTTGAGAGTAGAAAAAATATATAAAAAAATAAATTAAATAATTTGTGTATTTATTATAATTGCAATAAATACGACAGATGTTCAGAAATAAAGCACTTCTCTTAAATCTGTTTGCCGATATTTAAAAGTGTATCATCGAACATAATCCACGGACTGCGCGCGTGCAGATCACGTATAGAACGAAAGGGAACGCTTATGAATTCTCGAAGAGTACGTTTATTTCCCGTGGCTTATAAATATGCATGCCCCACCGCTTATTCCGCGGTAGAGAGAACCGACGATATTTTCTTCTTTTTTTCGTTTTTATACGACCGATGTGCCGGTGAAACGTTGATTGAAAGTGTGCTTGCTATTGCTGCTGTTTCAGCTGCGCGAATACACCCTGACCGAATCGTATCATGAAGACGATGTCTTGGTGGAATTCGTCAGCAACGACAATCTCCAAGCGAACAGCGAGGCTCCCCGAGGAATCGATCCGAACAGGGACCTAAACGAGGCCATAGCCGAGGAACGAAGGGAAATGGACACCCAGAGATACAGGTACGCAATTCCACATACTACCACCGTCGGTCTTTTATCAGTCTCCTCTGTCGAATTTTTTACTTCGTATTTTTGCGGATTAACGGGAGTAAAAAGTTGCGCTTTTGTATACATGTTTAATAACCAGGCTGTCAAAATAAAAAAAAATTGCTGATTTTCTCTTTTTTTACATATCTGCGTTGTCAAATCTGCTCGAATCAGTCAATCAGTTCAAATAAATGGACTATAAAATTCTAAAGAAGAAATCGAAAAAAATTTTAATTTTCTTGACCGAAATTTAAAATATTTATAGAATATAGAACATGTGGGTTATTTTTTGCGTATGTTGATAAATAATTCCTCTCATCATTGCTTAAAAAAGCATGATTAAATTTAAATGCACAGATACAATATATAAAAAGACTTAAACTCTATAATAAGTTAGCATTTTTCGACCGAATATTATATAGTATAATAATTTAAAATAAAATAGCAGCTATTATATAAATACGTATAATTTTCGATATTTCTATTATATGTGAATGTTATAATGTCAGTATTTGACTAAATATTTTTTACGATGCGATATCTTTTTCGCGTACCCTTCTTAAAGTATTCACGTTAGATTGAGAAAGACTAGGGGAGAGACACCGGTATCTCATAAATCCACGGTTAATAAAACCGAGGGTCCGAGAGAAAGCCCGAAGTTCGAGTCAGCTCGTTAAGCCTAGCAGCCTAGTACGTTTTCTTCGAGTTTTAGTTCGTCCGGGATGTCACACCTCGAGGCGACGCTC
>NW_021848510.1:200390-209365 GCF_003651465.1 Formica exsecta
CGCTCTTAAATTCGGGAACGGTGGGTAATAAATAGTTGCCTTTTCTCGCCGATATGAGAAAGAATCGCATAAGCGACGAGTATATATTCAATGGACGCGCACATTCGCGTCAAGCGTGTTCCATTCCAGAGGAGCGACAATCGCCTGGCAATCGTTCGGGTATCGAATTTTGGAAACGGCGTCAATTGACCGCCCGAAAGCGGTTTTTGCGTCGACTATACCTTACTTTTTTGCCCTTTCGTGCAAAGAGCGGAGAGGCAAACGTGCGCGGAAAATCGTAGAATTTTATGGCAGCGCGATGCAAAACATTGAGCTTGCTCGTGAGCGACAAATATCTAAAGGAAACGTGACGTTCACTGCTGTCAAATCTCTGTCGAGAGAACAAGTTCGATAGATCCATACTTCGAGAAATGATTGTATCGGTCTTTCCAACAATAAAAAAAAATATTCTTTTGGACTTATGTTTGATTCTCTGTAACTTGCAAGTTACAATAAATTATATTTGAATCTAGATAAATGGATAAAGAAATAATATTACAAAATACACGGTAGTATTTCGAATAAAAATAAAAGTTTTTTTCAAAAGTCATAAAAAGAACTCGAATGCCACCTTCAATCGTCATGAACTTCGCAGGTAGTTTGCGACACGTATTCGTTAGGGACCTTCTTTCCTTTTAGTGACCGATACTCGCTCGCCAAAGTATTGACCTTTCCTACCGGGATATCCTCGCGTTTCTCTCGCCTTATGAAAGGTTCAGTACACCCTCGAAAAGAGATCCATCCAACCCTTTTCGCCGCTCTCTTTTATGGCACGAACTGGGATCGTTCTTCTTTGCCTTCCACCGGCATCTCTTCATGCCCTTACGAGATTGTTCTCGTCCGTCACTCCAGCGTGCATCTTTTCGCTCTATTTCTCTCTTTAACTTTTACGGCGGAGACCTCCGGCTCCGCACATAAAGATCGCGAGTTTTTTTTTTTTCTTTTCACGATGTCATCCTTACTTGACCCTCGGAAAAATCATCGGACCCGTGACATTTGACAACTCGGTATAACGTTTGCGCAATAACGGAGCAAAACCGCCGTGATACGTCTTCGGAAGAAAATTCATCCGCTGGCAACACAACTTTTCACTTTCGCCATATCATGCCCCGACAACATCCTCTCGACTCTCTTCAGTTAACTTTATAAAATTGTCTACTTTCTATTTCTAATACACCATGAGTACGCAAACTCTGAATTACTGCTAACACCGTTCGCCCCAATTGCACGAGAATAAAAGTTTAAAGAGAATTTATGAGGATGTTTTAAGACCACTTTCCCACGGTTCAGGTATAAAATGTGCTTGTATTTCCAGATCCGAAATAAAATTCCCTTATATCCAGAAGATCATTAAATAATAAATGACTATTTTAATTCTACGCGAAATTGACATAAAATTCGTACAACTTATTCATTACTCAATTAAACAATGCAATTTAATAATGATCAATATTCATATATAATTTTTCAATTACAGATTAGTTATAATTAATTACACAGAATAAATATATATAAAATTGTACTTTTTTTTCTCAAATAAATTTAACTATATAAAAATATCTGTATTTCCATATATATAATATTTTTTATAATATGACTTTTCTAGAAAATAGATAGATGGTGCGTGTATGTAAGAGATATGCATCTGGGGTTCGCAAAATATAGAAAACCAACAGAATAGGCTAATTGATGGTCAGGATATATGTATTGTACGCGACGAAAAGTAATATTCCCTTTCGTTTTGTTTATCGAGCGGAAAATCCCACCAAAAGCTACCCCTCGAGCCGCAAATGCAATTTATCGTGAAACACAGCTAGTCAGATTGGATAGGACGCAGCCGACATTGAATACCAATAACGATATTACGCGTGTCGCGTCTGATTCTGCTCGATATTTCAAACACAAACGTGGTATAACCTATTACCTCGATATGATATTACGTACTACGCACGACGACTTTCTTACCTTCTTTTTTTTATATACCCGCGAGCACGCCTGGAAAGTGCACTTTCAGAACCCGACTTTGAAGTTACTCGACATCGACCGCCGGGGCGACTTTCATCGGACTTTCATCGTAATGAAAAGTAAATCATGGGATACTTTCATTAACTTAGATGAAAATTAAAAAATAAACACTTATGTGTACACAACGTAGACGCAATTCAAGCAGACGGCATATATTTAAACTTACCTCTTAAATCTATAAAGAATGAAGTAGTAAAAGCTAATACTGTTAATATCCTCTAAATTTTGTATTCTTTTGAATTTTAATTTTAGCTTATAAATCTTATACAATTATTAAATAAACGATATGAGAGATGTAAAAAATATCTTTACGAATGAGTGGCGATATATATTTTTACGGAACGTGATAAATGGGTGCGCGTGACAAACAATACGCGTTATACTTGTCTTTCGCATTTAAGGCACAATTGAAATTATCATAAATTCAATGTTTTCAGCCGGCATATAAAACTCTGTCATATCTCCCACATTCACATATATTCCACTATTATTCGTAACGAGACACGTATCCTATACATTTCTATATATCCGTGTTTCGAATATTATTTATGTTTCCTGCAATGTTGGAGCATTATAAAAGAGCGATAAAGCTTTTCAGGAGTCAAACGAGATTTTCTGAATCGTGACTGGATACGCGTACGGTTTTGATATCTAATAGTTGATTGCGATACTAATTTTTACGGATGATTCGCGACAATTTCTGCGATACGTGTCCGGCAGTTTTCGTCGTAATATCCGACCGGAGGTTAAAAGTCGACAAAAAACATCGGCACCGTACGACGGTGAGGAAAACTTGAAAATAACTTTGTAACGCGCCGCTCTATCTCTTTTTCTCTCTCTGTTATCGTCTCCGACATTTTATACTTGTTTTACTTCTACTGGGGCGGACATGGCTGACGGAGATTTTCATGACCTCCAATTTCGATCAAGCTGTCCGACGAAATTGGGAAAATAAAGGGGATATTTTCTCCGGAAGAGCTGACCGTGCGTAGCGCGAAATATTACAGTTGGCGAAAGGATAGTTCTTTGTAGAAAAACCCGCGAACAATGTGAAATATATGCCACATTATTTTACGCTCCTGCACAATGTGTAGGTAATAATTAATACTAATAATCCGAGAATATTAGACAAAAATAACTTTCTCTCTATTAATTAAATATTAAATATTTTTGCTACTTTAAAGCGTTCTGAAGAGATTTCTGCTTCGAAAAAAAAAACGAAAGAGTTGAACGGAGAAATATCCTTTATATTCGATTATATTTTCATCAGACTGTAGATCGGTTGTTTCGAGTATTTGCATGATGTATCAATAGTTGCTGTCATATCTCTTATCAATATATTACAATCGTATTTACGCTCGCATCGATTCCTACAATTCGCCGAACAAATGATTCCGCTCTCGCGTGTGTTCTACTTTCGACCACTCTATCACATCCTATCGATAAAAATCCAATCTATGATGCATTTCTTATACTTCAATATCCCGTTCTGACGCAACAAAGCCGATCAGGATAAAATTCCGAACGCCATTCCAAGAGAAAGATGTAACTCTCGACAATTCCGATTATACGACTCGATCGAAGAATCCGCAGCGAAAAATACATCCGGTGCTTTCAAAATACCCTGTATTTTTTTTAGCTCTTGTATCATTGAACAATTAACGTCTCGAAAACGCGATAACTGACGCGTTAGCCGATCGGAACTGTACCAAAGGCCGCAAAACGTATCGGAGAACGATCGAATCGATATGCACGATCGGCGAGCGATCACGCGAAGACCGACCATCCGTCCGCTTTATAGGCCTCTCGTATCCCTATCCATCCAATATCCGGTTGACGCGCCGTCAAGATCGATAAAGCTTACGTTCGATGACACTCGAGATCGATCTGTAATCCTCCCTTCTGCGGCGGGGAGTAGCCAATCTCCTAGGAACGTTACCGCAGATTCGATTCCATTCGACGCTATCTGGCCGTTCGCAAGGAACGATCGTCGTTTTCTGGTAATTGCTATTGTGCCTTCGAGGCTACCATCGATGCTACTGCCCCACTTTAGGGACGCGATCTTTCTATTTTCCTGCTCTTTGTCTTAACAGATTAAATCTTACGATCGGATCATTCCGGTCATTTCCTAGTCCGGGACCCGCGCACTAAGGTCGTTTCGGAACGGAACAACGTGACCATGGTAACGATATATCTCATTACTGAACAGCCATTGAACTGATCTCTTCGAGGGATTAGCAACCAGAGATTAATCTTACGAGAAGCATAAACCTTCTTCGTGTAATCAATGAAATAGTAAATTTATTGTGAAGAAATATTTTTACATTGTTAAACCATATTTGTGAGACAATAGCGTGATAAAAGCACGATAGTGATGATACCTTTTTGCAATTTTTTTACATGTATTTGCGCGAAAATTGATTTTTTGGACGCGCTAAAAGGAATGTCAATACATAACTGCAAATTAATGATAAAAGGTAAATCTCGTTCAGCAATATTCCAATTTACCTAAAAGTTTTTGCGCCCGGAGCCAATATGTATTTTATGTTTTCCAGAATAGTGAATTATATTCTTTCCATGAAAATAATTCACGATTGTTTCGATAAAAAAATTTTTATTAACCAAACAATATGTTTCTCTTTGTTTTTTTCATATCATCGACATTCTATCATGAGAAATATCACCATATGTATCAATAAAACTGCGCAAATAAACAAATTAATAGTCTACGGTTGCGTAAATTTGTTGAAGGCGCGCAAAGAGATGGAATAAAATAATAAATCAAATTCAGGACAATCGCACACTGCGTACGGTCTCGATCCTGTGTAAAATGAAGAATTGAAAATGTTCTACACGCATTATTTGCATTGTTTCGGTATAAACAAAAAGATCCGTATTGTGTATCTATATATAAATATTGAAAATGTACGCACCGAAATTGCAGCAAGATTAACTACGTGTACCCTCGAATTTGAACAATTTTACAAACAAATTATGGACCGAAACAATGATTTTTCATCATAAAAACTTGCCAAGTTATACTGTACAAATTTATTGAAAGCAACATTAAACACATACTAGATATCTACTGTATCGTCTCATGTGAGTAAAACTCTGTGAATATATGAATATATGAAGAACGAGTCGAGAGATAGAACGGTTGCACGCATCAATGAAATCATCTAACTTTAAAAATAAAAAAAAAATCGACAAAAAACGCGAGAAATTTACCTTGATTTAACGAATCGCGGCTTCAAAGAATAATGATGCGTTTTTCGTCAAGCTTTATGAATTCCTGCGAATTCGATAGAGCACAATTCATGTGCGGGGTTCATACCTTTTGCATAATCGTAAAGTCAATTACCGGAGAGAGTGATAAAGCCTCGTGTATATCACTAGAAGCATAAACGCGATCGCGTAAATCCCCATTGCACGCCAGACGTAATAGGTACCATATGTGAGCGAAAGAGAGAGAGAACATTCGGCATATAGCACGTTCCAATGAATTTACTGCGATAGAGCAGGGCACGAGAGTGTAACAAGAAGTAACTATAACGGACGACGTGCTTAGTGGTATCGCACCCGCCGATGCATTCCGCCTCCGTATTTATTGGAAGGCTGGAAAGAGAGAGAAAGAGAGAGCAGAGTCGCGAACTCGCGGCAATCGTAATGCGCCCGGCGTAATTTATTTTCCGCTATCCATAATTTATTTCCACGCGCGCATTTTTCAGCGGCGCGCACGCGAGGTCAAAGAAATTAAAGCTAGCTTGTCCGAGAGGCGTCTCGTTTCGTCCAAAAAGATAGCCCGCAGATCTTAATCCATCAGTGTCAATGATGGATAATAAAATATCCATAACGATATATCGCGGCGAATAACTTTGTGTGTGTCTCTTATTTTCCCTCTCTCTCTCTCTCTCTCTCTTGCTCTCTCTTTTCCGATTCTCAGATATATAGACATGTGTGTGTGCGTGCGGACCGCAATATTCTGAAAACATTTTTTCATATCTCGCACGAGCTCTGTGATAATCCGCGCGAGCCGGACTGCGGAAACAGCTTGCATAATCCAAAATGTAAATGCTATTACTGTCGTACCGTTGGAGAATCTCCACCATAGTTCGCACTCATATTGGACAATTTCATATATCTCCGGAATTTTTCCGGAAATCCGGACTACTTTTTTCACATTCTAATTGTACCCTAGACTTTCTCAATTTATAAAGCAAAGATACATGTATATATTGAAATACGAATAATTAGTTAATAATGAAATAAGCCACGCTACAAAATGAAATAAAAATTAAATTAAATTAAATTAAAATAAATTATTTGTTTGAAAGACTGAATTTGACGAAATTCGCGCGATAAATTTCAGTTTGCACATTTCATACGCAGCTGAAAAATATATATCGACGAAAAGAGCAGTTTATATTAGAATCATACATGTTACGCGTTATCGCGATCGAGATGTGCAAACGAAAACGTATAATGGAACGCAAATCCGAGAGACCGACAACGAAATGCATGCATTAATACTCAAAACTCCCCTCACCATCCCTCCTTTCTGCCGTCAGATGCAAACGCATTAGCGCGCAATTAATTCAGCGGTGTCCATTGTATCGCGTTCTATTGCGTATTAAGTTCATCGCGCTTGTAAATTCCACATAACACACACACACACACACAAGTGCGATGTAAAATAAATTATTGCGTCGAGAATATACGCCGGATCGAGAATCTCTCGTAAGAGTACAAAACGCGACGACGATGCGATTACATATCGTAATCGTTATAAAATTGTTAACCATCCCTCGGCTTTCGTTCGATGAAACTCGAAAATACAATATATGAAAAGCAGCTGATATTTTTTTTTTCTGCCGCCAACACCACGGAATGAAATGACATCTGCTTCGTGTAGATCTAACGACCCGCAATAAGTTTCAACGCCCGAAGAATGGAACTCGATATAAAACAAACGGCACGCGATAAGGGGAACCCTCGAATTCTAACCGATATTATTATTCGGTAAATGAAGATTTATTAAGGTTTCCCTTTTCTTATACGTAAAAATATTAAAGTAGAATGAAAATTTTAAATCGATGAAAGAAATTTAATTTTCAAGAGAAATGAAATTCTCCTGTTTTATGAAGTAAAGTAATAACACGAAGACAATTTCCTGTACTTGTCTCCACACCCTCGACTATACTGATTGCTAGCGATATATATACTGTTTACCCTACTTCGTCAAACTTCCTGTAGACGCGCGACGTTACCATAATCGGCGAAGACGACGTCGTTACACAAGTTCGGTAGAGTGTAACGAGTCGATTAGATCTAAATATAGTTCGATTCCTTGCGGTAAAAAAATTACACTAATTATCTCGTTTCTCAAGCAGGACAATCGATCATATTGTTGACATTCTATTCTGGATTGTGTCCGATCGAACAGAAATTAAGTGTCCACGGAGTGGATTAAAATACCGGATGTGTTTTTTTCTCGTTCACAATTGGATGACAATAAGTTTTGTAAGAGCGAATAAAATTCACGTTTGTTCGCATTTGTTTAGATTTTTCGGTTGACAGCGGCAGAGTAACAATGGTCAATTTAATTAAAAAATTATGCCAACCTACGCGAGCTCGGGTTCTTAGCGGCCAGCCATGAAGCTTGGAACTTCCTGGAGGAATATTAAAGCGTAGAAAAAAGTAAACTTATGCTAAATCTGCATACATGGAAATATCGCGTAAAAAATACAGTTATGCTAAACGGGCCGTGTCGGTATATCTTTAATAGCAAAGAACTTATCTCGACGAATGCGATTTATAGAATTACGTTGTTTGAACGGCATGCGTTCGTTGATAAATAATAAAATGGAGAGCTAAGATTCACAAAGAAAAAAGAAAAAAATGTTTTATTGCATTCATTCGCTCGCGCTCGTGCGATGCAGGCCAACGAAATTCGTGGATTAGAGGATAGTCATGATAATTAGACAATTCCTATTTCGTAGCTGCGTTTCGAAATTGATACGCATCGATTGCATATGCATCGCCTACATATTGCAAAGCGTAATTGCTTAATTGGATCAAGAATTACAATTGGGATTTGTAATTACTGTGATTAAACAGAATTTTCTAATCGATTGCATTTGAAATTGCAAATTTTCATCGCAAATCGCTATAGTAATGAAATCGCAAACGTCACGGATGCTCGACGATGCGGGCCGAGAGACACGCAGCATCCGGTGATCGCGTATCAAGCGAGAATAAACGATGAAAATTCCTCGTCTCGTTGCGCGGGAATACACGAAGAGCCAATCTTCCATAGAAATTTTTCAAAGAGAGCAACAAGAAGATGGAAAGAGAGAAAGGAGAAAGGGAGAGGGAGAAAAGCAAAGTACGGTGTGAATAAGTTTTCCCCGTGTGAAACGCAAGTTTCGAGGTTGCCGGACAACCCCTTGATTCTCTTATGTGTACCACATGCCAACCGTAAATCAATTCTCGAAATTGTTTTCGCACGCCCACACGTTTCCCCGCTACGCTCGCTAAATTCGATTCGTCGGAGTGCACGTACCGATGAAAACTGCGACGAAAACCCCCGCTCGTAGAGACGGTTCATAACGAACGACCGATTCCACCCCGATCCCGCGCGCTCGAGCGTCGAAAATCTAGAGAAAGGCGTCGTCTGAAACGGAGCGCCAGCTTCAATGCACTGGTGAACAACTAGTGAACAATAGTGAATCCAAGCGTTAATTAATATTAGAGATAATCTATTAATATATAGAATATAATAGATAGAGAAGAGAATATAAAATAATATATTATGTATATACAGGGTGCGGCATTTATAGTGACGCGGGCATATTTTTCGGAAACGAAGTGAGATATCAAAAAATGTTTCAGACAAAAGTTGCATGGTT
>NW_021848510.1:209519-225840 GCF_003651465.1 Formica exsecta
AAACAAGTGATATATTCACGTTAAATAATGATAACGAGCATATTGGGAAATTACATACACAAAATTAGACGCGAAAGTCACGAAGACTTTACGAATTTTTAGTTTTCAAATTCTAGACAGTCTTTTAATTAAAAAGCCTCAATTTTATTTTAATGAACTAATTTATATTCGGCTCCTCTCCGAACATCGTGGTCCCTCAAGTCTCCTTTCCGCCGAAGATCGATATAGGAGGTACAGAGCGAGAATATCTCGGAATTGCTAGAGCTATCCGATCTAATGACGCTTTTCTGATTTCAGATACTGGAGCACGACAGGGAGCGGTCAACAGATCGTGACGGACGTTCCGCGCGATAACAAGGCGGCGATCATCAACAGCATCGCCTCGTCGTACGCGTCGTGGCAGCGGCCGAGGTATAACGCTACCCCGATGCCGCGAACTTCGAAGATCATCACCGTCGACGGTGATAAAACGAGACAGTACAGCGAGACAGGAAGATCCAACTGGCCGTACTATCAGACATACAGACGAACGGCGGAAGCGCAGAAGGCGCAGATCTACGAGGATATCCAAAGGAAGATTGCGAATGCGTCGAATATCTCGAGTATCAATTACTCATTCGCGAGCAACGCGACCAACTTGGCGGATCAGCGCCAGCACAGACTCAGGATGAAGCATCACGGGTTGACGTCCAAGGGCAAGCGAGTTAGAACACGTGAGTACCAGCATCTCTCGGGATATAAATCACGTATCATTCGCGATATTAAGTTTCATTTGTATCTAAAAGAGTTATATTTTTTACAATAATACTATTTATTATATATATCTTATTAATTTTAATATATATTTAAAAAATTTTTTTATACTTTATATAGTGCCTTACGTGAGTTTTATATATTATTATATCGTTTAATATTATCGTTTGAAAAATACTGGTTTTTTCATTCGCGTAGAAGGGTATAATGCAGCTAGTGACGCTATATCGAGGTGATACGATCGATAGCCATCCCTATTGATCACCGCTAATCCAGCAAAGAATGATTACGGACATAATTCAAAATGTTTTTCGATCCTTCGCTGGTATCTCCGATTTTGCTATTTAATCGAGCCTCTAATTAACTCTTTAATAGACACGGCGAAAACGGGACGACCGAACAAAACCCCCGATGCAGTTTTTCATTGACGATAGCTAATGCAAAAGAAGCGAGCGCTCTCAATAGCCATATTTCCCGCGTAAATGATCAAAGCGCACTACCACTACCTTTTCCTTTCTCTCTCTCTCTCTCTTTCTCTTTCGTCTTTCACATCCGCGTTGTGTCCTCCACCCTTTCTGTCTCGCGTTTGTCCGCCGTTCTGGTTTCCGTGCCAAGTTGATGCAGCCTTTTCCTCGCATGCGAACATTTAGTGTGCAAGATTGTACATTACATAGCAGTATATTATTCGATTTGATAATGAGACATAACTGACAAATTGCAACGTAATAGCAAAAATTATAAATATTTAATTTTAAGAGATAAAAAAGAGTGAGGAAAATTGATCATTATTATGTTTACACGAATCTAATATTTCTTGCAATTTATCTAATCCTAGGATTATCGCATTTCACTTTAATTATGATTTTTCGAAAAGACGATCTTAGCCGAACTTAACGAAACAATGCCGTATATTATGATTCTTCGATTTTAAGCTAAACTGTCTTACTATTTAAATCGAAAATTAATTTTTTTAAAATTTAACAAAAGGGGGAGAAATGTCAAAGAGAGTAAAATTTAAAGCCAGAAACTTGCCTTTAAAGCTAGAACTTTCTTTATCCTCGTTGAGGTCACCTATCACAGTCATCTAGTTCCGACAACTCCCTGCACGTCGCGAGATTAGACGTGGACCCGCAGACCCGCTCGAGCGGAATAATTGCACTCGTGATTCCAGGCGCACCGAGAGATTGCAAGATCGGCGAATGGGGTCCGTGGAGCGCGTGCAGTCGCAGCTGTGGGGTAGGCGAGACCCAGAGGACGCGGAAGGTCACGATAAAGCCGCGCCGAGGAGGCGCCCCGTGTCCGCCGTTGAAGGAGACAAAGTGGTGCGGCAGCGTAAATCACCGCGCCACTATAAATGCCGCACCCTGTATATTCATTATATTTTTTATCATTATTTCCTTCGGTGTCATTATTTATATATGTATGTCACACTCTGAATTATTTTTTATTACGTTTTATATTTTTCAAAATTATATAATTATTACCATGCCATTATAACATTTTAATTATACGTAGATTCTTTTTTCAAATAAAAATGTTAATTATAATTAAAATACAATATACATATTTGCTGCTTTTATAATATTTCAATTGTACGTTTATTCTTTCTCGAACAAACGTTAATTATGATTTCACAAAGGCCGAATATCAATGTATAGTTGTATAGTTCAGCGACATTCGAATTTATTCGACAAATGTATTCGTTATAACAGGAGCGTAAGAATTGTATAACGCTATTGCAATTATAATACATTGGCCAGTTAAATTAATTCAGTCAGCAAATCGACTGGCAGAGCGCTCGAATCATTTTTGTCATTTGCAAATTCGCGAATTTCACTTTCTCCTGGAAATAATTAATTTTCAACTTTGTCTCGCACGAGACGACGCACTATACCTCGTGTTTTATACAAGTAATACGTACACGTTTGGCAAATGGCGTCCGACAAGTTCAGTGCACCACTGATACCTGGCCAGTTCCATTTAGTAATTGCTACCTAACACGCTCGTCCAACTTATTACTGTCTAGGCGCTGTCTACACTGTGGCGTTTCGCTGCATCGCACCGACCGACTGCATGTATATTCATCGAGTATTGATTGCGAATATATGGACATAGTAATGGAAATTCCGCCGATTCGCGTTAAAGCATTGCCCGATGCATCGTCAGTCAAAATGCGCGCGTCGGACAATAATAATTACACGCGAATAATATCAACGTAACCAAGTGATATATTGACGTTAAATAATCATGGAGAGCATATTGGGAAATTACATACACAAAATTAGACGCGAAAGTCACGAAGACTTTACGAATTTTTAGTTTTCAAATTCTAGACAGTCTTTTAATTAAAAAGCCTCAATTTTATTTTAATGAACTAATTTATATTCGGCTCCTCTCCGAACATCGTGGTCCCTCAAGTCTCCTTTCCGCCGAAGATCGATATAGGAGGTACAGAGCGAGAATATCTCGGAATTGCTAGAGCTATCCGATCTAATGACGCTTTTCTGATTTCAGATACTGGAGCACGACAGGGAGCGGTCAACAGATCGTGACGGACGTTCCGCGCGATAACAAGGCGGCGATCATCAACAGCATCGCCTCGTCGTACGCGTCGTGGCAGCGGCCGAGGTATAACGCTACCCCGATGCCGCGAACTTCGAAGATCATCACCGTCGACGGTGATAAAACGAGACAGTACAGCGAGACAGGAAGATCCAACTGGCCGTACTATCAGACATACAGACGAACGGCGGAAGCGCAGAAGGCGCAGATCTACGAGGATATCCAAAGGAAGATTGCGAATGCGTCGAATATCTCGAGTATCAATTACTCATTCGCGAGCAACGCGACCAACTTGGCGGATCAGCGCCAGCACAGACTCAGGATGAAGCATCACGGGTTGACGTCCAAGGGCAAGCGAGTTAGAACACGTGAGTACCAGCATCTCTCGGGATATAAATCACGTATCATTCGCGATATTAAGTTTCATTTGTATCTAAAAGAGTTATATTTTTTACAATAATACTATTTATTATATATATAAATCCGTGCTCGGAGAGCAAGCCGATCATCGATTACCATTGGTAGTCATCGTCGGGGGTCTTTCACGAACACGTGTACCAAAGTGACTCGCTCTCACGGACGAAAGGTCGCGCGGGCAAGCGGACGACGAGACGGGTGAGGAGCGATTTATGCGAGAAATGCGCACGCAAACGGGACGGACGTGATCGGTATGAGAAATTAAATTAACGGAGAATGATATAAAGTTGAAGTTGAGAATATCTTTTATATCGACATGGCGCTGGGAATGTATTATTGTGGGCTATAGAAAGAGAGTAGTGATTCGTGTGGTTTGACAATATATATTACAGAAAAATTTCGTAAACAATAACTCTGATATCTTTAGGAAAAGAAGGGCTGTTGCAGCGACCATTGGCACCGGACGATAATACTACGTATGTTTACGCAAACGATCGTGCACGACGTACATATTTTTGTTACGTGCGACTTAAAGCGACATAATCTCATGGTATAATTTTTTTAATTACGATCACAGAATTTGCGATTATTACATAAAACCGAGAAGGATATCATGGTCGTCATTCGGTGACTTTATTTTACTCGCTTACATTTATTGTCGTTTGATGTCACCGTGCAATACATATTATTTGCATCCCTCAAATTCGCCAACATTGAAAACATTGTCAAAGATCGCCAGAGAAATCCAAATAGCTGACTCGTATTGTATCGAGTTTCCGCGTGTATCACTAAAATGCGTTTGAGTCTCGATTTTCACCCGGAGCGCGCGGCGTTCCGATTTTTTTTTGTTTTTTTTTTTTTTTTTTTTTTTTTTTTGTTTTTTTTTTTTTGGGAATAATTGAACAATCGAGCACTGTTTGTCGAATTTGTTATGGTAAAGTTACGGTGAAAAAGCAACGTAAAAGAGAAGAAAAAAATCGTGTATCTATCTGCGATATTCGTTTCACTAATACAACGCAGATCTGCAAATTGTTGTATTTATCTAGTCATATCAATACGTCTGAGATTATGAAAATACCAAAGATTGATTTATATATTAATTTGACGAGAAAATGGCTTTTGAAAATTAAATTAATTCGCGATTTCAACTCGCGTCGAAAGCGAGTTTAATATGGGATAACGTGACTATAACACGCCTCGATCTTTGCACGCGATCGAAGGTAGAAATGAACCTCGGCATAATTGGAAAATTGACCCAACTTTCCGGAAGAAAAACGTTACATGCAATTAATCTGATAGTTTAATCGCCGGTACAAATAATATACCGCGAATGATCGACGTGTACCACACGCTCAGGCGCGAGAAATTTCTCCGGTGAAATTTAACCGTCGCGTGCCACACCATAGTCTCGCTGAGATTAAGTCGACGTTTCTCGGAACCTAGTACATTGCTTGTTAGAGCGAAGTTTTTATCGGCCCGCTATTTTCTATCACGAAACGAAAACGGTCGTGTGCGAGAGATTTGCGATGGAATTCTCCTTAAACAAGGTATAAATAAAGTTAATAATCAACTTAAAATAAGATCTCTAAATGAGATCTTTTTTTAATTAAAAGGAAATATTATTTCTTATATTTACTTGTAATTGTATATTCTCTTTTTATTTGATTGCTATATTCTTGGAATTCTATACTTACTTTATCCTTTATGGTATAACTTTTTGTTCCCAAAGGAATTTTATTTTCGAGAAAATTCGCAAGATACGCTTGCAATTTTTTGCGAAACGTCGTGCAATGATCGAAAAGGTTAAAATATCTCGTGGGAAGAAAAAAAAAGCGTAAGATCGATGTCCGCGTAGGGCGTGTCGAGTAAACGCCAGAGCGATTTTCAGCGCGCTCGTACAGATTTTCAGAATCCCAGACAAGGTCGCGTGAGTGTTTTTCGCAAAGCGTCTCCTCGCTCGATAGAGAATACCGTGGAATAAAGCAGGAACCCATAGAGCGGGTGTTCCGCAAAATTTGATTTTTTTTCTCCACCGTCACCGAGAGTGCTGCATCTCTCTCTCTCTCTCTCTCTTTCTCTCTCTCTCTTTCTCTGTCTATCTGTTTCTCTCTCGTGGCGTGGTAGGGAAATTTTTACAAAGATATCATCAGGTACGTCTTAGGTGAGTGTATTATATCTTAGGCATAAATTTAACGATAATAATTAACAATTAACGTCTAATTGTAACACTCGTTAATTATTAGGCCCGTATTAATCGCGTTCGCGACGCGGAGTTCGGCGTTGGTCGCGCAGAATATTCGAAATTTCAGTTATAAAAATGAAATCGAACCATCCCGTAGAGAGGGATGGATCTATAGATCTAAAAGAGTGACTCGACGTTGAATTCCGCACGCGACGTATATACGTCGACGCACGGCTTGTCCTTCGTATTTATTAATGTCCGTAGCCACTATTCTCACCGGATATTCAGTGCTGAATGCCCGATCGTGAAGATTTATTGATATATATAATACGATCGATTAAATTAGAATTTTAAAAATAGTCATAATTTGCAAAAATTGCGTAGTCGCGTTTAGCGCTGAACACGCGGCGAGAATAGAGGTTTGCGTAGCTAAAGTATTGTAATTATACAACTTTTTTTTACCCGAATTTATATGTTAATTTTGACAGGAAAATGAACGTAATGTAAAAAAGCTATTGTGTCAGTTCACTATACGTCATTGTAATAAAAGGAAATAACGTATAAATTTTCAAAATCAATTTCGTATATGACGCAACAATAATGATTTCTCTGCTGCGTTGGTTCTAGCGAAATGTAAAATAAGCACGCTATGAAAAATAATGGTACGGGCGGAGAATATAGCGTACTGTACAAACTCACGTACCGTCGCGTAATATCTGTACCTATATCTACGTTTGTTCATCGCGCTGAAACTGAAATGAAAAGCTAATCGTCGCGATAACAACGGATAAAGGTGGGTGAGAGGAGTCGATTACGCATAAAAATTTTCAAATTGCCGCTTGGCATCTCATAACGCTTCGGTAATTATCTTGAAAGTACGAAAAAGCTGCGCGTTACGCAACACCTCTCGACAATACTCATATAGAGTAAGATGGTATATCTTTTTTACACAATCATCCTTGCTCTCTTGCTTTCTTTTCAATTTTAAAATTGTTGAAGCCGTTTGTGCATGCAAATCTAACAATGGAAGAGACAGCTAAAAAGCCCTCGCGATCGAAATAATAACTGCATATAATAAAATTGAGTACAAACGAAAGATGATGACTCTCGAAATTTTCTCTGAGGAACAATCGACTTTGTTCAAGAACTTCTCGTTAAAATCGTGCATTTTATATAGAAGATGTATTGCTCTCATCCTATCTTTTGAGCGAAAGATATAGAAAGCGCACACGGCGGGGATACAATCTTAATTACAGCGGTACTTATGATGCTCTCTTTCTTTCTTTCTCTCTCTCTCTCTCTTTCTCCCTCTCTCATATTACGTTAAAACTCGATCGTTCACGATAATTAGCGGCTGATCTTTGCCGGAGATAATCTTTTAGAATCCATCTTTGGCGGCGGGAACGTGCGGTCGAAGTAAAATATCGGACCGAGTTAATCCCCGACACGGAAATGCAACCGGCGTATTGTAAAATCTTTCATGGAACAATACCGCACGGCGATAAGAGAGAAAGAGAGAGAGAGAGAGAGAGAGAGAGAGAGAGAGAGTCGCTCTTTTCATTTTTCCCTGATATATATAATATATATATATATAATATATAGGTATAGGAAGGAGGGCCGAGCCGTTGCCGTCTCGCAGTTTTAGATGCATTAAGGATAAACGTTTTGTAAACTAAACGGGAAAGCTTTCGTGAGAAACGGGAGCTTCTATGACACGGAAAGAGGAAAGGAGCGAATACACAATACTTTTGAAATAACGATCACAAATCACTGTAAATTTATTACCGTCGAATAGAGATATTTAAGTTCGGTGCAATTGAATCAGAGAGTTCGTTTATATCGGGATCCGTGATAATGCAAGGTGCAATTCTTTTCTGTATTCCTCAATTGAGCTCGATCGTAAAACTTTGCTCTTTTGGATACAATTTGAATATCACAAATATCTTTCGTAAATTAATTATTTAATTTGTGCGCGAAATATAGTTTGTTATTTATTATTGAACAAATGAAGATAAATTGGACAAACTTATATATATTTTGCAGTCTGTCTTATATTTTATAGAATATTTATTTAATTAATACAAATAATATGGAAATATATTTCTTTATCCTTTCCTCTTTCGCGCGTTTCCGGTCTACGTGACAATGACAAATCAATGACAGATTAATGGAGGAGCTAAGTGGAGTGCCATGATGATTATTCTGTACAAGTCACTGTGCATTCTAGCCCTGTAAGGATAGCCGATAGGACTAGCGATTAAGCCGAAGCATATGTAGCGATGTATAACACATAAGTTTATATTACATAATAAAATGTGTCGAGAAAATAAGCGGGCTCCCTTCTCGATCTTCGAATACATAATATTTTTCACTTGCGACGTATGAATGGTATTCGTATATAATAAAGTAGTAATTATTTCAGGAATCGTGTAATCCTCTCTCTCTCTTTGTTACCCTTTTTTTACTCTTCGCGAGTATCATTCTACACGAACATCATTTTCCGATAAAACTTATATTTCCATATAAAATAATTCCGTTCCGTTAACTAAATAACGTGAGATATAAATCGTTTTAAATTACTAAAAATAAAATAATGTTTTTGTAAAATACGTTTACTATAATACTGTGCACATTTTGTATAAACCGTCTGCCAAAGATTCTATATAATTTCAGGTACTTCCACTCACGTTAAAGAAATTCTTTTTCAAATCGAATGTTAAAGAATGCGCCTTTATCTCTTCGCATTCTAGACATTGAAGATTTTTTTACAACAATCTGCAAGACACCATAATAATAGCCATTGTTGTTATATTACAAAGCCGATAGAAGAATCTTGACGACGAAAGACACTACTGTAAGTATTCAATTACATTGATGTAAGTATATAACCACGCCGGAAGTAAGCAATTTCGTGTAATTCTTCAAATTATAAAACCGAACGAGTTCTTTTGCTCGTTTACCATTTTCCACCCTCTAGATCCATCTCACTACCGCCGCATCGCAGTCATGATAAAACCGTCGGTGATGGTACGCAAATTCACGCTTCAAGGAAATCGATCGTTACGGAGATAGCGTTCTCCCTCGCATAACAGCCTTTTAACAGTGTTACTCTGAAATTTTACTCTCATCCCGCGTAAAACATCCTATATATGTATAACATACTAGGAGCATACATGGGAAATTCTGGATAGAAAACACTACTGCAATTCGTTTAATTTACAGTACATCGACGAAAATTTTCCTAGCAAGCGAATGTTTCGGTTTTTCTCGAACATGATTACTGAACGTCATCTCTCGTGGTATTTCCGTTTGCAATAAATATTCGTTATGAACGTATCGAAGATGATTATCAGATTTTTACGTCCCATATATAAAAAGTTTTCGAATCTTATATAAAACGTGTGTAATTGACAGGTATAATGCTAGAATGCAATTTTGATAAAAGAAAAGAGCTTTTCAATAACTTTGATCAAAAAGATAAAACGAAATTCAATAGATAGAAAGATAACGCAGAAACTAGAGTCTTGTCGCTCGAGAGGAATTATATTGTCGATTTACTTGCATTTACATTTATTATTTCAACATAAAAAAAAAAGAAATACTTTAACCAGTTAGCATATCCATAGTATCATTTCAACAAAATATCCATCTAATAATTATATATCACATTATATATAGGTATATATAAAATCTACTATTTCCCGAGTGATTAGATGAATTATAATTTTTGTATATATAATGCTTGAAGAATCTGCGAATGCTTGAAATTTATTTAATAATTTATTTTTTAAAGAGAGATGTTTGATTATAATCATCATTAAAAATATTTTTATAATTAAATATATAATTTATTGTATTTATCAATTATATTCGATTATTATTATTTTGCTCGCAAAGTATCCAAAGTATATATGTATACCGTACATATACTCTATTAGAAAAGTCTCTAAGAATATTCCGAGAGAATCTGCCGTAATTAAATATCTCTCATTGGATACCGCATAATATTGTATGATATAGTCGATAGAGAATCACGTCAATCGAAAACGAAGTAGACAGTCTTCTAACATACTTGGAATAACAAATGCGAAAAGCCGAAAGCGGCAGTATTGTTAGCTTTTGTCGAAGCAGTCGTTGAACCCACATTGAAATCCATTTTTCACAAGTAGCTCTCTATTCTTGCTTACCGCCGGTCGAGACCAGGCGGCATCATTCGAAAGCGCATGGAGTGCAGCAGTTCTATTCATCTTTCACTGCTCCCGGTGATTCTCTGCTCGACGGACTTGTTTCTCTTTGCTCCCCTTGCGCATCCTTCTCCTCCAGCACTCGACGGACGAAACCAACGAGCGATGGTAAACCATTGAAGAGAGTCAAGGTATATGTACATAAGTCGTATCCAATCCTGAATACTCTGCTCTACACTCCTCTCTCTTTATATCCTCGAATCTTCAGTTTCTCATCATCTCGTGGTGTACATTTTATTATGTCGCATATTTTTCGCGAAGAACCAAGTTGACAAGGAGAATTTTCTCTCTCCTCGACTGCTTGCCGTTCTTCTTTCCGTCTCAAGTGAAGGCTCGGAATAATATTATTTTTTTGAAAATAAACATACGAATAAATAATAAGGGCATTCTTTGGACAATTGCATTTGCCACCGCTTATCTCTCTGATGATTTATTGTTTATTGCAAATACATAAATAATGTATTTTGCGTACGTTATAATATTCAATACAGACAATCGGTTCTCGAGCAATAAAATTACTGCCAATCAATATAAATGTGGCTTTGAAAAACATATAATATAAAAAGATCAAATAATAATTAAATATCGTTAAATAATATAAAAATATCTAAAATATTTTTATTTGACAATAAAAAGACAGAAAATAAAAATGAATATTAATGCGTATAAAAGCGATAAGACAATTTAGCAAGAATGATTGGATTGATTAATATGCAATTAATTTGCGAATAAAAATATCCGTCGAAATAATAATACGCGCCTCTTTATAAGTTCCTTATCGGCTTGCCGGTCTTCACGGAACTGCAGACGGCACTAATAATCGTCCCGATGGGACGATTCTACCCGTTCGTTGTTATCACGCAACATTACCCCAAGATAAAGCGTCCAACGCAGCGATTGCAATGGCGCTGCTGCAAAATTGAGAGAAAAGATCGAAATAATAGAGTCTAAAGTCGTATAATAATATTAATACAATTTTCATTGAATGTTAACCGTACCAGCCCTAATTTTTTTAAACAATTTTTTTATTCGTTGATAATTATATATTTACATTAAATTTATAGTTCATATCTCTTTAAAAACCTCCAATTCAAATTTCTAATTAAGCGTGAAATTAATATTTTACGAAACGCGTATTATAATTAAAAAATAATCCGTGATACTTTACGATAGAGAAAAATATAAATTAAAATTATTAAATAATACTGCTCGAACAATAGTCTCAATAATGTCCAGCGCTTTATCCGTTATTTCGTGCTCTTTAAAAACCTGCTCGCTGTATCGATAATGCTTCCCTGGGGGCGATTCTGAATTTAGCTCTTAGTCAAGTCAGCTTTGCTTGTTATCACGCAACATTACTCCGAAATAAAGGACAACGCGCGCCAGGTAACCCTCGAAGTGGTATAAGAGGTAGACGGGGATACTTTATCTAGAAGGCGTATGATCTCGCAACCCTGCGTGGATAAGAGATACATAGATAGGATGAACCCTTCCTTCCGCACGCCCTTCATGATATAAGCCAGCGATATATAACGCTGCTGCACAAACAAGAGTCAATAGACAGTGCACCACATATGTCGCTATTGCGGGGTTCAGCGCCTTGGACGACACATAATGTTGCCCCAAAGCCGTATACGAGTCGATAAGACCTATTCATCGAGGAGGATCGAAACTCGCTCTGTCCCTCTTACCGGGGGATCAAACCGATGTGTTTACTCGCAAGCGTTGATACGCAACGAATACTGGTTTGTCTGCGAGCTCTGCTTTAATTTTTATATCGTAATAAAACAATTCGATTTGATGAATTGAAGGAGAGATTGATAAGAAATGCCGCGTGTAAATGTATGTGTGCGATATTCGTTCTTTAATTCTCAAGTCGTAGCAAATATAATTATTTCGATAATTATTTTCGTCAAAAATATTGAGATCATAAGATATAAAATAAAAAGCTCAATATATAAATTATGCAACGAAAAAAGGGTAGATCCAAGGCTATAATATAAGGAAATATTTACACGCTGCTAATTTGCAACCCATGCATAAATCAACTTTGCAGAAAATAACATGCAATCTATAGGCGAATTGATAAAATCGATTTAACGAAGTTGGTTGTTTCGTTCGAATATCGAGCGATTATTTCATTTATTCCCGTGTTTATTTGTGGAAATTAATGAGACTTGTATGCGATTTTGATTGGACAAGCAAGAGTATTGAAACCTACGATTTCTAAAGAACAAAATAATTATATATTTATGATTCTGTAAATTACATCTCTCTCGCCCAAAATAATTCTCAACTGCGGTAACTTCTATACAGAACGCAATTCCTCGTACAACCAACGTGCGATACGTCAAATTTAACAAATACCATTAGAAGTTGCAACGAGCACGTCGCTAAGAACACGGACTTCCCGAAATTGTTTATAAACGCATTATAAAAATACAGCTTTTAGAAATACGTTGCTTTTAGAAATATTGCAGTTACAACAGCTTCAGCGTCAACATGACTCTTAATAAACGAATTGAGTGCGTGCTCTCTTTATACATAAACTAATATTACGCCAATTTTTGTCCCAACAATTTTTGCCCTTTTCGCCTCAAATTCGTTATTAAAAAGATATTCTGTTGTCACGGTAGATTTTTTGTATTAACGGCTCGAGCATAGAGAGAAAAAATATTTATTCTAATCTTTAGTGAATCCTCAGATTTTTGAGAACAAAAGATAAATTTATACTATGATAATAGAAACTCGCTTAATTGTTTATTTATTCAAGTTCAATATATGTGTAAATTATAATAATATAAGATGATATACGATATAACGTGCAACAATCACAATTATAAACTTTACAATGTATATTCTGGTTTGCGTGGACTAATTTTACGCGTAACAGAATATAATGAAGTGCCAACGAAGTAAAACCGGAACTCGACGAGTCTGTAATAACGAACGAAGTCTGCGGGTCGTGGGACAAGCGTACGGAAAATCGATCGCAGTCAGTCATAATAGAGATATTACCAAGGAGGACACGTGCCGCCCGCTTAGATACGAGGATAGTCGGGGGTTCACAAAATTAATAACTCATAAATTTCTGGGAATATTGTCGGGAAAATTATCCCATATATTACCGCGTCGGCCGACTAACTTGGCGTCTTCTATATCCCGAGACTCCTTATTGCTTCAAAAATGCGAGGATTATCATTTGCGCCACCGCAACCGTCGTCTTTTTTTTATTCATCTACCGTGATGAGAACTGCGTTTCCTTGGCGTGCATAAGATGAAAAAGTTTATAGCGAGAATTACATCGATATCAAGTCATCGAGCGTTTATATTATCTACTGTACGATTATCTTTTTCTCAAGATGCTGTTACTCTATTATGTAAAAATATAAATGAGAAAATGTATTTTATTTTGAAAAATAATTAATCTTTACTCTTTTAATCATTAATTTAAAGTGTATTCTTTCTGATATTTGAAGTAATCCGTAAGATCAGAATTTACGTATTTAAAACCCATATAAAATACATAAAAATCAGGATTACGGATTAAAAAGATGGTATTTTTATATAATTATATACGAGCTGGAGAAGAATAATTGCTTTTGGTCGTTCCCTGTCGCCCATACGAGCAAATAGTAATGAAGATAAACACCGGTAAACACAAATTATTCCGTTTGCCTGTCGGCCTTTGTTAACACACGCACTACTTTGTGGCGTGAGTGAACCTGACAGTTCTCCCAGGAATATATTCCGTTTCTGCGACGAGGCTCACAAGATTAGGCCGAGAGAAAAGGAAGGGAATCAATATTTATTCGACAAGCAGCGTAGCACGCGTTTGATCCGTGGATCGGTTACGGTCATATTGTTCTAAACAATCCTATCAAAAGTCTCACTACAACTCAATCATACATTCAAAACCCGAGAAATTCTCTTCCCTTTTCTCCCGCCTCATCGGCTCTCCTATCGCAACCTCTCTCCCTGTCTTACCTCAATGACGGAATCCGTAATAGAGACGCCGGACCTCCTCCGGCGTCGTAATCGTTCTCTCGGTAATTGCGATAGCGATGAGTTATTGTTACAAGAAATGTGAGCCGTGCAGATAAAACGGATCGATCCCCGTCGCGTCGCCTTTGGCGTATATTCGTGACCAAACGACCAACTATAACGAGAAAAAGATTCACGGAAACTTTGGCGAGCGTATTTTGCAAAATTAAAAATCAGTAAAATATTATTCGAGGAATTATTTAATACGCAATTTAAGAGAGAAACCGACCTAAAATGCGGGATATTAATTAAGAAATGTTTAGATTCTATATCGTGATAGATTGTGCTAGTTCGGAAATACTATTTGGCTAACTATTATTAAGTAATACTCGATCCTATAACTTTGCCTAAGTAAATCGGGAGTATTTAATTTTTCGTTAATATATATAGCCGATTAAACTTCCAATCGGCAACTGATATTACGTAAACTCGCGCTTCAACTTGTGCATCACGAAGCTCTTCGTTAAATTGACGCCAGAAGCACAATCATTTGGATCACCGCTTCAAATCCCGGTCACGAACAGCTAAATCGTGAGATCGTAAGTTCGAAATGGTAAAGTACATTCGTACTTTCCGATGTATATTTTCCGAGATACGTACATTTTCGGAAAAGAAAGAAAAGTTAGATGAAGAAAAGAGAGATGAAAGAGCAACAACGAAAGAATCATCGCGCAGTACTTGCTAATTACTGGCATTAAAGCTGAAATAATTAAAGCAACAAAATAATTATTCAAAATGATAAAATCATCAATTTTTAACAAAATCAGTATAATTTCTCTCTTTTATGAAATTATTATACCTTTACCTCCCTTTCCCTTTACGAAAGTGCGTGGTTATTATTTTAAGATACAAGCTTTACTTTCAAAAGAGATTTGCTCATTTAATAAAACTTATTGCTATGTGCAGTTTTAATAAACTAATATCGTTACAAAGAAATTATAATAAGCCACCACTTGGTTTTTCGGGCAATTAGATCTATTCCTTGCATTCGAATGCATCAAATATCAGAGAATTAATTCCACAAGAAATACACGGAGAGGTTGCGATCAATAACAAGAGGATTCATTAAAAGTAATTTTTTTCCCTAAATTTATCTTATTTTCATGTGAAAAAAGAGCTACTCTTTATTTCTGACTATAACGTTCTATGTTACACATCCATACATTCTCTTTTAGTAACTTAAGCGGATTATGTAGAAGATACATTTGGCGCTGAACATATTACATCGTGAATAAAGCAAAACTTTATCTATATGAAGAAGCAAATGTTATTTTATTCGCAACACAAGGACTTTCGGTGATGAGGAGACAGTTTCCGTTGGACTGGACGAAGTATCCGCGACAGTTACTTTGTTCACGACTGTAAAATCTATTAGATGCTCGCGAGGGACTACCCTAGACAAGATACTCGACGAACTATCGGTTTCCTCCCTGTGATCGAGGGAGAGAAAGACTCCGCAACCGAGTTCAAAGATGCTGCGCTCAAGGCCGCTTAAACTTTACAAGCGAGATGTTCCTCATGTACGATACCGT
Organism: Formica exsecta; assembly: GCF_003651465.1. NCBI lineage: Eukaryota > Metazoa > Arthropoda > Insecta > Hymenoptera > Formicidae > Formica > Formica exsecta. The sequence goes on from NW_021848510.1 coordinate 225,254, forward strand.
GCTACGGGCTTTTCAAGAACCTTTTTCCCTCTCCTCTTCCCCTTTTTCCTTGACTCCCCTACCTTCATACTTCCTTTACTCAAAAACTTTCACGACGCTTCTTGGGTAAAGCCGGGGCGAAAAGCAGACGCGATGAAATCGAGCCCGGTGAAAGCGTCTCGTAAATTGGGTAAGATTCTGTTTACCTTTCCACAGCACGCGCAAAGACAATGATGATCAAAGCTGAAAGTCCATATAAGGTAGCTTCTGTCACATAACACACATCCTTCTGTCATCCTCTTGACAATCAAATTTGACCTGCATTTTAACTGAATTAATTCGCAAACTATGTTATCGTTCTGGATACAATGTCTCAAATATTATGTATTAATTTGTATTGTCAAATATACTATTCTGTATAAATATTTTCTTTATTTATTTTGTAAAAGAATAAATAGCGAGGCGCAAGAGAAATACTATGTGAAAATATTTTATGTGAAAATAATTTATACAATTTTAATATCACTTTATCACTAAGATTAATCTCAATAAAATTCACACAAATGTCGATTATGTCACATTCATATATACATATACATATATATATA
>NW_021848510.1:226128-243845 GCF_003651465.1 Formica exsecta
TATATGATAAATATATTAATATATGTATATATTATATCAAATATCGTGCGTACACCGAGATTGTAAATGAGGAAAAAGAAACCAATCGGAGATGAGATTGGAATTGATGAAGAGAATAGCAAATATGTAAGAGAGAGAACGGAAAATGTTTTAAATCCTTAACGGGATTCTTGCATCCGTGCTCTCGCGTACGTTAATCAATGTAAAATGAAATAAATAAGATAAAAAAAAAAGATACTTTTGCCGGCTCTATGTGTTATCGAAGGAGGAGGGAAGGGGGGGGGGAGGGGAGAGAGGATAAACTCGGTCGGCACGCTTTTCGCGTGAGTTTCATTGATTGCTTTTATCGGATACGCCTTCGAATTCCAGAAGTCGTTAATAAAACGCGATACTATTTTATTTTTATAACGTTTCTGCAATTCGAGAGACGCAGCTATATACATAACAAAAAAGTTTAGCGTCATTGTTTGCGTTTCTATAAGCTTTTTTCATAAATGGCACACACACACACACACACACACGCGTTCTCTTTGTAGTAAAATAAATTTTTTTTGTAGTAAAAAAATACCAAACTATCATCTTATCGCGGGGATTCATTTATTATCACACGTATGTCAAAATTTTAATATGACTGTTGCAAAAGTTTAATAGCTACAACATTATTTCTATAAAATAATATCAGATTGCAATAATAAAATGTTATTATGTATCGTAAATAGAGAGATATCTTGTATAAATTCGTTTAAAACGTGATCTCGTCTCTTTTATATAGTATTGAACATAAATAATAACAACTATTATATAGATACAATAAATAACACTGGAGCAGCATATAGTACTCTTTCGGGTTTTTGCTAGGACACTCGTAAATTAGAACGCATTGCTTTCAGGACAGCAGATAGTGACAAGAGCAAAGCGTTCCCTCTGAACTCTGTTAAAAAATCAAATGCTCTGTGCACACCGGCTACGTGCGCCACAAGTGCAATGACGTGAATGGTAGATGCAGCGTATATATAGGTATATATATAGACAACGATATCCTCGCTTGTGCGCTTCATCAATCAATAGACAGATGCCAACTGCTACCCACGACCGGCTACCTGTCGATAGTTTTACAACACGTTCCGTTCGTGTAATGACATGTGACGAATCGCAGCAAGCGTGTCATAATTTTCTCACTCACGAAAACAGTGGTGGCTCACGATCTTAATTTCGTGATTTTAAAACTGAAAAACTTTGTAGCGACACGCAAATCTTTTTATCTTTTTTCTTGTGTGTCGTCAATTTTTTATTTAACAAATAGTCTAACGTTTAATTTGAAGATATATGTTTATGTAATTTTGAGATACTATACCAATATTTTTTTATATGAACAAAGATTATTATATTACGTGTTTTAAGAATATTTTAATGGCCACTCTTTGCAATGAAAATATTTCGCAGGGGAATCTTTTTGTCAATAACATTTATATTCCCGTCACAGCACACGCATTTTATTCTCATCGTCTAATCTCGCGCGAGTAACACCCGCCAAAAAAGTAATAGTATACGCGCGCGCGGGCGATTGCGAGCGAGCTGCAGGCTAAAATGTTCCATAAAGATGCAAATAGCCGAGTGGCGTCTCTGAAATGAGAAATATCGAGTATCGTTCACGGAAAAAGGGGAGAAGATCGGTAGTCGCGCAACCCGATTCAGCTTCCGCCCATGGAATCCTTCCCTTTTGCCACGTATCGGGAAGTTTGCGCGAGATATTTCAAAATCCGTTCCAGGGATATAAGCACAATCATTTTTTTTTTTTTACAACGCGACTCAGTTCACAGAGGAAAACTATTTTTGAGTTAATTTTAATTTTATCGATGATTCGAACGTCAAAATAGCAGGGGCGAATTTGTTTCCAATTATTTCTGTTGGATTATATATCCATTAATTAAATTCACTTGTTCAATTAATGCACTGTCGATTTTTCGATGCGGTGCTTATTAACGTTATAACACAAAGCTCTCGTTCTAATTAAATTATTAGTATCGCGCTTTTGCTATCTTTGCAAATAACTTCGACATGCCGTTAATGTTTAACGCGGATAATATTGTTCTGATCGTAATATTAACAATTATCATTTTCGGAATATATAATATCAGATTATTATATTGTATTATAGTAAAGAAGTAGGAAAAGATGAAAATTTCAAACTAAAATAACAGATAATAAATATGTGTGTATATGTGTGCCATTACATAATGTAATATTATGCACGCTTTTACATGGAATTGTTAATTCAAATGATCTAAAATGACGATATATAAGTTTCTATTGTGAAAATAATTGAAGTTCAACTTCTCGCAAAAATCATGGCAGATAATAATGTTGCGAAACCAAACATTTAAAGTGAGTGACTGCTCTGTTACCGATTGTATGAGAAAAATCTCAATTATTATTTTCATGCTCTCTTTACACTCAAAAACATTGTGTTGGTTTTAAAATGCACAGCAGCTAGATTACTGAGACTTTTTAATATAAATGATGCAATGTCCTATTTCAACGTGCAGATATATTATTCCATCTCTAGAAATAAAAAAATTTTTAGGACACATTCTCTTATTTTTGTTGTACTATTTAGTTAAATAAATTGAAGAAGAATATACATAATTGTTATCCAAGGCACGCGCGCGACGAATATTTAAACGATATAATAGCGCAAAAATTTGAGCCAACTCTAATTTGAATCTCTTTATTTAAAAAAAAAAAGAAGATTATTTCAATTAATTTTATGTATTTTTTTAATGTGATTATTTATTCTTTAATATTATTATTAATATTATTAATATTAAGCATTACTATCTACGCAATTTCCTTCATTAGCATCGAATTTCCGCAGGATACACCCCCTTCCCACTCCACTCTGCCGCTCCATCAGCATGTTTCGCTCCCCTAGCGCTCTCATCCTTCATCCCCCTTTCTCAATCGCTATCTACAGCCTCGGCTTTCTCTCTCGGTTCGGTCCCCCGACGAGCCCCCCAGCATCACACCGCTGGTATCCCCCAACCGTCTCTTTCTGTCTTTCTGTCGACGCGTTCCACCAAATCTCGGGGCTCGAGACTGAAATACACAGTATCCGCGTTGTCGCCGCCCACTGAAATTTGGTTAGTAAACTGAAGCCCGTTAAATACATGTATGATAAGAGATAGAGAGAGAGAGGACGGATTCGATACGCCAATTTTCGATGACTGAAATTCTCGCGCGAAGCGTGAAAAAGCACAAAACACTCGTGAATTGTACAATGAAAAATGTTAACAATGAAAGCACAATTGCTATTCTATTGCAGTTCTAGTTTTTAAGTGCCTCTTAAATAGTGTGGAGAGAGACGATCAAGTTACTTTATATTTTATTTTACATTTTACATTCTGTGTACAATGCAACAGATATTTGTATTCTTTATTAAAGGATACAAATATCTACAACATTATATATAGAATATGTAAAATGTATAAAATAAAATATATAAAATATACGATATAGATAATATAAAATAATTTAAAAAGTTATTAAAAATAATTCCTTGAGAGTAATATACAAGATATACAAAAAGAATAAAAATCGAAGAATATAAAATATAATATATTTTATATCTACGAGTTCTTTCTCGTTTTTACTAATCTAAAATACGGTTTTATTTTCGTTTCACATCTCAAACTTCTGATACTGTTATCCACATAGTTCGCATTTTTATTTTTTCTACAGCTACTTTATTTATACGATACGCGAATCACGTCACCTCGATCGATTATGGGCGAGATAGAAACAGTACATTTAATATTTTTCAAGGGTTTTTCATTTGCAACGCCATTGTAATGTGTCGCATCCGTGCGCGGCATCGGATAACTGAATTACTTATAGGCCACGGCGCTTACGAGAGCGCGCAATTAGGTGTACGCATACGCACCGACGTATAACAATAGGGTGTAAGTGGAATGATTCGATCATGCTTGATGAAACGTGTTTTGATTTCGCGTAAAAAAAAATAATACGCGCCATCGCGAGGAAAACTATCGCTACTGTCGCCGATATCAATTTTCTACAATCTCCAATACTATATTGAAGATACTGTAAAAACACAATTTTCTGCCTAATAATCAAACGTGCCCATTGTGTACGAAAAATCAATACAGTTTATCCCTAACTACAGAGTATTTTTAAACATAGATTGTGATCTCCTAAAATACACACGCGAGTTAACTCAGAGTCCAGAGATTTTAATTTCACATTAAACTATAGATTCTTTATTTCTATCCTAAGGAAAAATATTGTTACTAAGAAAAGAAATTAAAGAGTTTGTTCTGTATGGCAATATATTTAGAACAAGGACGATTAATTGCAGAGATGAAAGAATAAGTATTTTATATATTCGCATATTTGTCTTTATTTTCGATTCTATGAGTCAACACAGACATTGGCGTCGAAATTGCTCTGGAATATCGATACAAATATGACAAAATGCCATACGTAGAATCTTTGAAATAAATTTAAAGAGACAAATGCATCTCTCATATAAAATCGTTTGCTAAATCACATTATATTTCGCGTGCAAAACGCAAAGTTCACATCGTCCGCACCCCTTGTCGATGTCATCGATGCCGTCCGAGATCAAATATCGTTTGCCTTGATTCTCAACGACGACTGAAATGCAATTTTCGCGCAAACTCGCACACGGATCTAAATTCCGTGCGAACGACAAGGCACCGATGTAAATTATGACTAACCAGCAGCCGAATTTGCGAGTGATCGAATTTCATGATGTCGCTTGACAGATTTGGAGAAAACGGGGGAAATTATCTTACAAATCAGAGATAAATGGAATCACCAATCGTCTTTCAGCGCTCTCTATCGAGCTACATGAAATTTTATAAGTTAAAACAATAATTTTTTTTTCAAATGTCAAAATAATGCAATTTTATAAAAAAAAATTTTTTTTCGCGAGAATACACAATGCGTGTTATACTTTCTCAGATAATTTTATTAGAAATGTAGAAAGTGTAAAAATTAGCTTTATATTTCGTGCGTAAAATGTACAATGCCAAAATGTCGAAATATCAAGAACACTTTTAAATATTAATTATATCCATTATATGAGCCTCTCAAACGCTAAGCGGATCAATCGCACTTTTTTTCGTAAACTTTTCAATTTAAATATTCAATTAATATAAGATTAATGTTTTGATACTAAAATTAAGAAATTCACAAAAAGTGGAGTTGATCAATTTAGCTCCTAGGAAGCTCATATATTAAAAAACAGAGATTAATTACTATTATATATAAAACCGTTTCATATAATATCCTATAAATCCACGAACTAAAAACACATTTATAAAATACGAAACTTGTCGCTTAAAAACCGAGCGGGAAAGACGGAAAATGAAAAGACCACGGTGAGATATAAAGGGGGAGGCAGAGCGCGATATCGGGTGTCGAATTGCCGCCGTCGAGCTGCGGAAAAAGGAGTTCCGAAAGGGGTATGGGGACAAAATTGCGGAAGAATTGCGATGCACATACCTATAAAAGACGGCCTGTCAATAGCATGGACCGCTCCGTGCGCGATTTCAATCGGTATCTTGTCTCTTTTTCTCTCCCTTATCTCCTTCCTCCCTCTATCGCAAAGCGATACGTGATGCATACAAGGCGCCACGTATGCATGTCGCAGTATGTTTGCACCTGCGCAAGCACAGGGACGTATCTGTGTGTAGGCTAACGAGATAAGCAAGCGAAAATTGAGACCCGCATAATTTCGCTGTGTTGAATTTCTCTGATACCATCGCGATACGCGAAGTAAAATTCTTTATGACAATCTCTGCTCTTTCGTTGTAACAAATAAGTATAGAGTTTTCTTTTTCTGTTTTTTGCTTACATATAGCCGTCGAAAACTAAATAAGACGAAGAAAAAGAAGAGACTTGAACAACTGTAAAAACTTTTTCTTACTCGCAAAAACTTTTTCCTTTCATCGATTGCAAGAAAATCCAACCTCTGCTTTCAAAGAATGAGAATAATATAATTTTGCTGAATTTGGATAGAAAAAATTGGATTATAAAAAATACTAGAATAGTTATATAATTTGAGTAATGACATAATGCTTTGGAAAAAAGATTAAATTTTTTTTACTTACCCGCGATTTGTGGTTTTCTCTATAATAATAGATTCAATTATAAATATCAAACTTTGAGAAATCAGTGATCCGCCCCTGCTTAAGCACGCAAGTATAGCCTCCCTCTTTCCTCTCACCGATATAAAACTCATCCGAGAAATTTTCCGCCGCGGCTCATTCCGCCCACGTCTTATTTCGTGGTCGAAAGGATTTCGCGGGAATCGAAAACTCTACCCCGGCCAATGCAGTTGACAGGTACAAAAGAGGAGAATTAAGACTTTGATATCACTCGTGTGAATCATCGCGTGACGCGACAAAAAGCATGAAAGGGACATAATTTAGAGAATTTACTTAAAAGAAGTTTGCGTTAACGCTAATCTCGCAAATTGCGAGAGCACTTAAAAGGCATTTTATGAAATTAAAAATTCCTAATCTTCAAAATCAAGTATATTTTTCTAGCAAAAATGTCATTATGTAAATAAGCATCAAAGTATACAAATTACAGATGCTATCACTGTATAATCCCTTTACATTTTTTTAATTGTTATATTTACTTTCATACGTAATGTTTTTTTTTTATAATACAAATTTTCTTTGCTAAAAATATATAGATAACACGTGACTTCTGATAAAAACTTTTACTTTTTTTTTTTAAGGATAATATTCTATTTTAAGATTTTTATTTTTTTACAACTTCCTCTTTATTTGGAAAAAGATATATACAATTGGATATTTAAAGCAACTTCAAATAATTATATATAAAGATAGAGGGAGCGAAATCCAATCAAGAAACATTTATCACCAAATTTCGGAAAAAAAACTTCTTACGTATGCAAATAAGTTCCTCGGCAATCCTTCAAAACGTACGGCAAGTTTGACCACCCTCGTATTTAAGTTTTTTAATTTGCTTTGCGGCTCCGTAGCGTTATTAAAATTTCCACTGAAATAAAGGTACGGTAGCGTCCTTAAAAGCGCGAGAGATTCGTTTTGTAACTTTCTTTTGAAAGTTTTTTGGGCTTTATAACGTGATATGCGTAAAATAAAAGAACAAAATATGTTCCTTATATTATATATTAGTTTGTATTCAAAAATATGATTGTGTCTAATTTTTATTTACATACAACTATTGCATGGGCGGGTTTCGCATTTTCGTACAACAATAATAAACGTGTAAGCAAAATAAAAAAATTATATATAAAATTACAGCTTGAAGAGTTTAGTGAATAGCATCTTGAATCAAAATCTTTTTCATTTTTTTATGTTATAATATCAACCATTAAAAGGAAATTTTGTCGGAGTAACTCCCTATAGAGGCGAGCATATTGTCCATGGAAGTAAGTTTTCGTATAGTCCAGAGTCCGCAAAATAATAGAGTCAGAATGAAATTACGAGCTAACCGGCCAGTCCCTCGGGGCGCCGAAATGATAGAAAAATGTGTGACGGTCTTATTATCATATTTTATTTATTATCCTATATAGGACCTCGAGAACTTATCGGATAATATCATATAATATTTTTATCGCGCCTTTATTTTTATCATAAAATATATTTCTTATAATGCAACACACGTACTTTCTTTATATAAAATATTTAAATAAACGTGCTTATAATCTTTTTATATAAATAATATATAATCTTGTAATATTTTATAAAAAAAATGCAATAAATAATATTTTATATTTTATAGAGGAGAGAACAAAGTCTTTCTTGTTCTCTTTTTTTTTCTGTAAAATATCCTATAAAATATGACAATATAAATGTTTATATATTATTAAGAGCTTTCTATTCTTATTTTATTTTTATAATAACATTTATAATAATAAATGCTATTCCCATTAAACTTTTAAAAATCATAACCTTCCAATCTTCCGCGTGTTTAATTTTCATTCGTAAAAATATGCTGAAAGAATTATTATCTATGTAAACTTACCGTGTATCGTGACGTGAAGAGAATCGCGCGGCGATGATGAAGATAAATATTATATACGCGGGATATAAAACTGTATATGTATATATGTATTGATACCGGTAAATTGAATGGAAACACGAGGTGGAGGCGCTATTATAATTTGACCGAGGGTATGCGCAAACGACGCGATATCGGGTTCTCGCGGCCTACTTCGCGACGAGCTTTCAGGCTCGTCCAGATAGTACAGAAAAGCTTTCTTGCCGCACAAAAGAGACCCTCCACCGCGTCTTTCCGCAATCGAGATAAAACGACGACCGATACACGCAAAGTCTCGTATCGAGCTTAACTCTTCGGAATTATAAAAAAGTGCGTCCACGGGAATACACAAGATACTTTTTATCGCGCATAAAATTTTGCATATTTATATATTTCACGCATAAATTTTTATTTTGCGCTAATAACTCTCTTGGTGGTCAAACTAATTCGATAGGATTGCCAAAGGATGAAAAATTAACGGCACTCACCGACCTCGTTGTTGGAAAATAACAAAGTATTATACGATTTCCGGAGTACTACGTAACGGCCACCATGTCGTATAACCTTGACTCCCTATAAATGTGAAATAAATGTTAATTCTCCAATAAATCGTATAACGTCCAATATATATTGTTTCATATCATCTTACTTAATTATATATGCAGTGATACCCTTTGCCAGACTTCGTCGAAACATCGAAAGATTCAATTAAATGCACTCGCGACTGGGACGTTGCCGTTACGTTCGAAAGCGACGCGGAAAGTGAAGTGAGTCTCGTTCGATTATGGCGGGAAAGTAACTCATGTGAATGCAATCGGTCGGTATCATATCGATATCAAATTCAAAATGAAAACGGACGCATTTTTTCACAGAATGCAGTATAAAACCAATTGAGAAATACTTTCCCTAATTTCTATCAATTATTAAGGTGCTAGAAATTTATTAATTAAATTATTTTTATAAGCGCGAATAATAATTATTATTATAACTGTTTATATTAACAACTGCCGATAATAACCAATGCGATAAAACCGACACTCGATAAAGAAACATGTCACTATAATCAGTATAAATTGAATATAATTTATAATTTTTAAATATATATTGACACGCGCATAATAAAAACGCGTGTCATTATTTTGAAACTTTGACAGCTTGACTTGACAGCTACTACACATTACTCGATATCGAACGATTATATCGAGCGACAGATGGCGACGAAGCGCCGGTTCGAGACGGCGCCAAGGGAAATTAAAAATCTATACGTAACGCGCCGGTTGTGGGTGAATGACGTCACACCCCCGAGACAACATCTCCCCGAGAAAGAGGATGGCGGCTCATCCCCGTCCGAGCGGACGGACAGCGCACGGGAATATCCGGGAACGTCGTCGCTTCGTAGAAGAAGACAACTAGAAGCGCGAGGGTGTAACGTAAAGATCGCAACGTGAACGAGACGACGCTGCCCCCGGGAACGAGAGAGAGCGAAGCCCGTGGCCGAGAACAAGGACGGCGACGGCCAGGGTGCAACAAGCGTCCGCGGACGTCACGCCGGGCAAACATGAGTGAGCTAAACCCGCGGCTGATTGCGAGGCTCGATCTGTGCGTCGCGAATCGCACAGCTGAGTTCGCCGGAACGGGTGAGTGAGACTCCATTTATTTTTAGAAGGTTAGCGTTAGAGAGGATGTCGAGGGTGGAGGAGGGTCGTGAATTCGTTGAGCTCGATCTTCGACAGTGAACAGGGTAAAGGTTTCGAAATAAGGGATAGAAGAAACGTCTCCGCGAAATCGTCAATAGTACGGATTTAATTTCTCGTCATTTGCTGTTTTTATAAATTATATAATTTCAATTACGCGATGAGAAAATTTATTTCACCGAATAAGCCAGCGACGTTGCGATCAGAAAGCGTTCAGTTTTTACGACGCAATAATATTGCAATAAATTGAATAATGATGTTATCGAAGACGCGGGTGTATTCCAGATTTTCTCTTGTGTCTTAAAAATCTCTATTTTATAAGATTTATCTTGACACACCGCGTTCGATATTAATAATTGAAAGAATGTACGTCACGCACCTAACTTTCTTCCTGCGACGCAATAACTTTGACTAAACACGTACGTGTATACATAGGTATGGCAAGTTTGCAGTAGGTTTTCCGCGAGATGCGATAAGAACAAATAGCGGAAAAATTGCGTCTTTCATTGTTTCGCATATTTAGAAATCGCGAAGAATTTTTCGTCAGATTTCTCGAGAAGAGAACACAGTGTATATAACTATATACTTTTACGCAGGAATCTCGCGTACAAAAATCTCGATTAAATTCTGCGAACGTAATTCGCGTGAAAAATCTTTTTCTACTATTATTCCTGATTTATAAATTGCACAGAGTTGTTTACGTCTCGCGTCGCGTATTTCGTAATTTTTTTCTGTCGAGCTTCAAATTTTAAATTTTCCTCGTGTCGATAAGAAGTTAGGTCGGCGAATATAACAGCGCACATTATTATAGTGTAATAATGTGTGCTATTTTTCAAAACTTTTTTAAATATTACCTTCGGGCGGGGGGGGGGAGGGGGTGCGAAGGATGAGAATATTCTGCGAAACGAGTATCGCGTGATAAAGAGTTTCGTGCTCTGCGAAGTACTCTCCCCGCGTCCCCCAATCTCCATATTCCATATTAATTAACCAGTTCTATATTAATTAAGCATCTACTAACATTGTTCGAATATAGCTTTGACTTGCTGAGGAAGAAAAATTTTTCATTGCACAAATTTTCAGATATGCTATAATGAACTTTGCGTTGATCGTTACATAATTAACGTTTATAATTTGATTTGTCAGCGTTGAAAATCGCGCTCAACGAAATTATATCGTTACCGATGTTATGACAATTCATCTTTTTTTAATATTTTGTTTGATTACACACGGCTGAGCGTTGAAACTTTTTATATATCTGCTATGAGCGCTGCTTGCATGCAATTTTAATCAAGCTTTATATAGCGATGATGTGTGTTAACCATGTCCTTTTTTAATTATCTAAAAGTTAAGGAGCAGTTTTTATCGTGTCTAACACAAATTAAACTATTTTAAGCTCTATTCTTTACACAGAGGAATTGTAGAAAAATGCATCCATACATTGATCGAGTAAAAAATCTGGCCAAAATATTTCATCAATAAAATATATAAATTAGAGTATAATCAAATGACAGAATATTTTAGCTTGAAATCTAAATTAAATTAAATTAATTCTTATAAAAATTCCTCATATATATTTTCTCTTTAAATAAAAAGAATCGAGATACGATAAACACTCGTATTACTTAAAAATCGATCTTGACATTCTTTTATCTTTATGTTACTCTGTCTTACTTCTTTATTACATATGATTATTACATGATTGCAATCTTAAAATTAACGACAACATGTAGTATTCGATATATAAAGAGCACTCTTAAAGGCTGCGGGTGCAATTACGAAATCATATGGGAATTCTATTATATAATTCTATCTTTTTGTATTCCCTTTTCTCAACATCTTTTTTCTTAATATATCTAAATAATCTTTTTTTTTTTAATTTTTTATTCTTATATTTAGCTACATTTTTCGCTTTGTGCGAGCCAGTTTCTTTTGAATTTTGATTATAGTTTGAATAAAATCAATTTTTTGGCGATTGTAACTTTCGATGAAATTACAATTTTTTTAAACCGAACGATCAAATCATAATTTAATAATATTTATTTCATATAGATTTAAACAATGATAAAGATAAATAGAAAAATAAATAACAACATTCGGATCAGCAGTTTTTAAAAAGATACATAAAGATTGAAAAATATGATTTTATAGAAAAGCATTTCAAATTTTTATCGTTTATTTGAAACACTTAAACATATCCAGAAACCGTTTTATACAGCTCAAGATATTTAGAGAAAACTATCAACGTTTCTTTAAAAAAAAAATTAAAAGAATTTTGCTACTTTAGTTTTTTTAATGCACTCGCCCCTTAAAACGATGTACGCTTCAATATCCACGAGAGATTTCAAATCACCTTAAACGCACGATAGGCACGCCCCTACGATATCGTTCGCATTTCTTGTGTCGCTCATTAATCGCTCATTTATCGTTGCCAAGATGTACGTCGGAAAGCAAAGGACATGGCACACCTGTAGATACGAAATGCCGGACTAGCGTACGCGCGAGAGAGCGAGTGGCCGACCAGTAGTGGCAGAGCAAGCGAGAAGACAGAACAGAGTAGTGAAGAGAAAGGGTAGAGAGCAAGTACGTAGAGAAAGAGATACTCGAAAAAAAAAAAAAAAAAAAAAAATTGCGTGGCGCAAAAATCTCGCGGAAAAAGAGAGAGAATGAGTCACGCTCAACAGCATGTGCTTGCGAGCGCGATAGTTCTCGCGCTGTTAGTGGTATTCGGCATCCACGTCTTCCTGTTTCCCATGTATGACACGTCGTCTCCGCCGGCACGGCACACGAAGATCTCCGTATACGAGCAGGCGCTCTGTCGCACAACCCTGAAGACGTCCAATGTCCGGGCACCGGCGCCCGAATGGCGCAACAATCCCTGCCCTAAATACGGCATAGTCTCGGCGGTGCAGGGCGGAAGACTTGGCAATCAGATCTGGGAGTACGCGTCCGTGTGGGCGACCGCTCGTAGGACCGGCCTGGAGCCGTTCATGCCGCGCTGCATCCTCAAGACCCTGGAGGAGCACTTTGAGAACCTCAGCATCCCGCCTCTCAGCTACATCGGCAGGTGCACCCTGGACGTCGGGCAAGTAGTCAACTCGCTCAGTCAGTGGAACAGTACAGAGCAGAACATCATTATACCCAGGTTAGCCTTATTAAGGAGATTTTAAATATCACGAGTTGATTATGAAAGATTAGATTAAACTAATTATCGCTGGTATACATATATTGGCGCGCGGGAAATGTAACTAGAACAAATATTGGTGTAGAATAGAATGAAATAAGTTTAACTCTTGTTTGGTTTTAATCTTCATATATAAATTTGTGAATAAAAATGAAAGATAAATATACACTCTTGTATTAGACATGCGGCTTATTGGTCCTTGATACTGGTCTGGCTGGACGATGTACGACGGGAATTCACGTTCAAGCCGAGTCTGAGGATCTACGCGGAGAAAGTATTGAGACGCGTGGCGGAGAAGTTCAACCTGTCCTCGCCAACTTACGTCAGTGTACACGTGCGTCGAACCGATTACGTAGATTATCTTTGGCAGAAGCTGAAGACGCGGCCCGCACCGGTAAGTTACTACTTGTCGGCGATGGATTATTTCGCCGGCAGGTACGGCAATGTTGTCTTCGTAGTGACGAGCGATAATATTGCCTGGTGCAAGTATAACTTGCGTAGCAAGCGTCACAGAATCAGTTTTGTGTCGGATAACGATGGCAAGGGCCCGGGCAAGGATCTAGCGGTCTTATCCGCGTGCAATCACAGCATAATAGATTACGGCACTTATGGCTCGTTCGGGGCCATTTTGGCCGCCGGTGAAACTGTAGTTTACAATGTAACAACATACTTTTCTACGCTGATCGCCGACGTTCTACCAAATTGGAGGATAATGAGTTGAAAAACTTGAGAATCAAAGTTTTCGAGTATAAACAGAGAACATATTTACGTTGCATCATTTATATACATTTTTTACGTAATTGCATAATTTTTTTCAAAAAGCGACATGTGTATTATTTTGGGGAATTTTTAATTAATTTATATAAAAGAAAATTTTCTAAGAATCTATTATACTCGTATCTCTCTTTCATTATCCAAATTTGCAATTCAATGTTTAATTACTTTATAAATTTTTATCAGATCGGAAATACTTGCTCTACATGAAAAATCATCGTATATTATTTAGTTCTGCTGTCTATGCAAATATGGTATAACTACATGAATTAATATAAACTACATGAAAGTGTATATCTTGCCTTTCTGCCGCCTAGATAATATGTATATAGTATATTCATCTTTTCTTTTTATTTATCATACAAATGCATAAACATCTTGCCAGTAGTAAAATTCAATGAAAGTGTGTGTTGCTACATTACATTAAATTTTATAAATGTAAATGCATCAAAATGCGCTTAGTATTACGCGCATACATATATATTACGCTCTTATTTAAATTTAGTGTGCGCGCACGAACTAGAAATCGATACACCTGTAAATGTAGCGAGCGAGGAAACCTTTCAAGGAACTCGCGAGGAAAAGGTTTACAATGGAACAATGGACCACTAATATCTAAAATTAAAACAGATGCTTATTTTTTCTACGATTCCGATACAAACTCGATACGGCCGTAAAAATTTAATGAAAAGAAAACCAAAAAAAAAGCGTAGAGAGATATCGGCTATCCTTTTCGAATAAAGTGGCGATCGAGAGAGCCTAATATATTAAAAAAAGAAACATGCGTACGGATAAATTCTACATTTGTGCAGAGTGCTCAGGACTGTATCTGATTGATGATTCTTTAACTTTGACGTGAGATCTTTCCCGAAAACTGGATTTTCTGATATTATTTCATAATTTATATCGTTTTCTATAACATATAGCCTAGTATCGTGGAATTTCAGATTGATTGTGTTTATACGTTTCAATGTCTATTTCATATCGTAGCGAACGTGCAATATAAATACTTCACGAAACCGATATATATATTGACAACCATCTCTATAAGTCTTATAATGTACAATGATTTCAACTGTGATTCTATTTCTTATTGTGCCAAAATTCTTAATATACACATAAACATATATATATATATATATATATATATCTATACAAGGCGTTGTATAATATTTACAAATCTGTGAACAAATGATAAATTATTTCTTCACTTAACCGTTAAGTATTACAAAGAGAAAAAAAGTTTACAGACTACTGCGCGAAATACTTTGCGGACGGGGAAAAATATTTTACATATAAAGCCAGTGTTTGAAATTTATTATAACCATGTGACCTGATGTATCTGACCTACAGTGTTTTACAAGTTAGACTAGTCAGTGTGTCTAATATCTATATGTTATTATCTATATATGGATGTATCTTCAATGTATTTGTTGCCTGCCAGTTGTTAGATACCTGACAAAATGTTGAAGCGCAAAAAAGAAATTGTGCTATTAGTAATAGAATTATATGATAAAAAAATGAACCGCGAATAAGATTTTTCATTTAGCCAATGCTAACTGTGACAAAAAATGCGATTACAAGCAAAAAGATAAATATGTATCCGATATGTTGTGTGTATCTGATGATAAAAATATAAATAATTACTGAGACTATACAACTTCCAGGCATCGGTACGATCTACTCTGTACATTCTCTGTGATAATTTTATGTAATTTTTGGAAACACGCGTAAGCTGAAAATGTATTCGTTTTACAGAATAAAAATACTCTGTGTCAAAATTATATGTATTAATTATATTAAAAATTATATGTTTCAGTGTTTCTTTCAATAAGAGAGGTATCGCTACATCCATCAATTCGCATATTATTGATCATTCTGTGTAGTATCAAACTTATCAAAAATGCTCATAGCCCTTTCATTAAAGTGTGTAAAAACAGTAATAAAATACGCCGCAATTTTCTCAGACAAGGGCATATAAAGTTACCACAAAAATTGATTATATATAAATAATTATAAAATGTATATTACTGATTCACAGTAACAAAACTTGTTGGACCTAGGCCCAATTTCGCACCGGCTATCCTCATTCTCAGAGGCTGAAATCCAAGTTCAGCTTTGGGAATTCCATATTCTTGCAATTTACTCTCATAAGTCGCTAATAAGTCATCGTGTGCTTTGCAAACTTTTGCCAATTCATATTGCAGATCTTGTATTGCAGTATTTTTTCTATTAAGCATATCCTACGAGGAGATGAAATGATATAACACAGTCTTATGCGATTCAAATAGATCGCAACGAGATCATGTTCAATGCATACCTCTAATTTTTTATTCGCATTGATTACCGCTGCAGGATCTAATTGAGCTGCGGCCAATACTTCGCTGATTTGCGCTTCTCGTTGCTCCAGTAACTCCGATAATTTTTCTAATTTTTTCTCCAAAAGGACATTCTTCAAACCCGTTTTCTGTTGCAATTCGAAAATAGCCGAGACAAATCTAGAATGTAACTCGTCTCTCTCGGATTGACACTAAAACGGACAAAATAATAGTAAAAAGATTTCTGTTCATGTATTGAAACTCTCTTTATGCTTATATGTTATTATTTTACTTTTTCAAAACGCAGTTCGAGCACTTCATTTTCCCATTTTAAATTTTCTAGATCCTTCGCTACTGTGGACAATCTCCGTTTCGTACTCTGCAAATATCGTTAACTCAATTTAAATACTTCCATTTGTAATAAAATCGTTGTACAACAAAGATACATTTCAGATATACTAACAGCTAGAATTTGTTTATCTTTCTCATAATTTGTAAGCTGACGGTTAAGCTCGGAAGATGTTTCTTGCAAAGATTTTAAATCAGCCGAATATTTTTTATTCTCCATTGTCAATTCTCGCACTTGCTTTTTCATACGTTCTTCGTTATTTCTCATCGCTTCCATTTGTTCCTGTTAAAACATTTGCCGCGTTAATTGAAAATCTTTTCAGATCATTTCCTCTTTGCAATTGCGAGATTTAAATACAACAGAGATAACAGACTTCACCTTCATGCTTTTAATTAACGATAAATTATTGAGAGTGATATCATTGTAATAATTTTTCATCTCGGCAAACGCATTCTCGTGATTTTTCATCAAATTCGCAATTTGCGCGTTCTTTCTCTCCTCCACTTCTGTAATTTCCATTCGATGCTTCAATGTTAAAGACTCGTATTGACTGGTTAATTTCTGTTCGTATTTTTGCTCCAATTCTATCGCTTCAGATTCGAATTTTTTCATCATGTTATTCATTTCCTCCGAATGGTGCTGCATTTTATATGTATACAAAAAGCAGGGATTTTTTTTATTAAAATTCAATATATAATTTTCGGCAAATTGTGTTACGCGTATATCTTACCATCTTCAACGCTCGTATCTCATTCATGTACTCCAATTCCTGTTCCTTCTGCGTTTTCTTGAGTTGCGTTTTGTCTTTAATAAGTTCGTTCTCTTGCGCAACGTGATCGTCTTGCGCCAATTTGAGAGCAACCAGATGCTCGGCTTTACTCTCGGACAAATTAGTCTGATGCTCGTACATCAAGTGTTTTACTTTCTGCTTGTATAACTTGAGTTCGGCCTCGTGTTTCTCTGCCAATTCCTCTTTCTCGCGTTCTTTATTTCTATACGCAAATTATGCAAACACATTTATATTGTATTGGAAAGAGCATCGGCAATCAAGTTAAAGATACCTGACTGTAGCGCGCGCTTCATCCAGCTGATGTCTTGTAATTTCCCAAAAAGTTCGCAATTTATCTCTCTCTAATTGAAAGAAATTTCTTTCCTCTCGTTCACGTTCCATTTCTTCTAATATCTTATGAGCATATATTTCCAATTGCTCTCTATTCATTTTCGTTGTATCCACTCCATCGACATTATCCATTGTTTTCCCTTTTGCCTTTTTGGGACCCTTTTCGTCATGTAATTTTTATATATAAAGAAATATATTAAAT
>NW_021848510.1:243925-244457 GCF_003651465.1 Formica exsecta
TAAAAAGTAAATATTTAAAATTAATAAAACTTACCATTTTATCGATATATAAGAAGCGCGTAGAAATATTATTTTATATGATATCTCTTCAAAGATTATAGCAAAATGTAACACGAACAATAATAATAATAATACTGTCAAGTCTATAGTCTCACGTCAGCTGGCCTAGGTCTATACAACTCGGTTAGCTTGACATTTTAGAATGGAACTGTTTTGTAAGATCGTTACTAAGCAACCATGTCTATGCATTGATATGGACCTTATATATGCAGATTTTATGTTATTTTCGATGAGACTATAATTTTCAAATAGAAAATGTATAAATGAGAGAAATAGAAAGAGAGAGAGAGAAAGAGAGAATATATATAATGATATAATATAATACTATACAGGGTATCCGATAATTAATAATAATTAATAATCATTTTTATCATGAGTATTTTAGGATATAATGTATACACAATATATCCACTTATATATATATATATATATATATATATATATATATATTTCATTTGGCTATGTTCGACTT
>NW_021848510.1:244564-272127 GCF_003651465.1 Formica exsecta
TATATTAAAATAACATTTTATTTAGCAGAAATTAATTTATCTGGCATGCTTCCATAATACATTAAATCAGAAACAAGCTTTATTTACAAAACATGCTTATATTATTTGTTCTATAAAAAGATATGGTGGTGGTATATCAAATTAATTGATAAATTTCCAATAATTATATCAAATAATTAAAATAGAGGAATTAAATACATCACACAACTGTTCCGTTTTTCAATAATTTTCATTTATTCACATTATTCTATTATACTTCTTAAAAACAAAATTTGACACTTTGGAGTATATCATTTCGTAATATCTGAAGGAAGCATGTGTATTCTGAATTACGAAACACGATATCTCGCTGTAACAATATAAACGATGTAAAAAATTCTTAATTTTCAGCTACTGCCAATCGCGCATATAGGCGAATAATATTTGATTAAAAATTGTAATCAATTAAAAGCTCGTATTAAGAAATTTATCCTTCTAATAACGCGCAGCATATCAACAATTAATGCATAAGTATTTAGCATTACAATGATTTTATTCGCCGATTACGAAAGGTCGGGCACGCAAATGTAATAACGATTGCCATTACTTATATACATAAAAATCTGTGCATTTGTAGAAAAATTTGAAAATATAAATTATGAGGTAGAACTAGTCTATATACGGCATGTAACGAACATCGGGAAGAAAGGCAATCCTTAATTCCCTTTGGGTTTGGTCCATTATCAATCCTGTCTACCGAGTCGTGCTGAATTTATACTCATAATCGAACAATTATATCGAAATAACTAATCTCTAACAGGAAAAAGAAATATACCCTGACATAATTATTTTTTTTACAGAAAAGTTATGATAATTATATGACATAATTTACTGATATATAGTCACATTTTTTAAATATAGAGATCCTTTCATCTCTAATAATAAACAATTGCTTCATATATATACTCGTGCGAATAATTAAGCAGAAAATGTAATAAAAATAAATAGTTATGTTGAACAATTTTGCTCACTCGAAAAATTCTGCCGAGCTGGTTGTATGGAATGCTGTATGTCGCGTGATAATTGTTCAACATCTTTCATTATGTTTAGCTCGATTCGCCATTAAATTGCAATAGACATCCCACAGCGCCAAAGTAACCCTGAAATGACAGAGATACATCTGTAATACTTAAACGACTAACTTTTAAATTTTTAGGCTGTTGTGTTTTTACTTCATGTTCCAAAAACAGGGCCTTCAAGGTTCCTTCAGACCAATAATCCATAGCATAGGCCAATAATTTCATCGATATGGGATTTACCCTGAGAAAATTCCCAGCAAATACAACCTAAAAGCAAAAATTGTTATAAAATGCCATAAGAATGTATAAGAAATTGTATATAACAGTATACATGTATGTATATTATTACCCTCTCAATTTTTTCATTAACTGCGCACATGCGCGCAATGGAACCGATATTATTTGTGATAGTAACGAGCGTTGCACGCGCTAGATCTTTTTTCGTGACGGTATTTCTGCGGTCTGTGCAATTCATTTGCCCGAAACTAAAAACAAGGAACAAAAAATGGAATTGCGTTAAAAGTAAAAGATCACAATTGCCCTATTTGAAACGGCAATTAATAATTGCGGTAAATTACCTGCTCGCAACTAGGTCTCCAGGAAGACCGAAACGATCATAATCGCCGCCATATATATCTTTGATCAATTTATCTACTCTTGTGTTATCGCCGCCCGTCGCTAATTCTATCGCTTCTTCGAAGGTGTTACAACCGGTAAGTAAACAACATAATCCCAAAAATGTTCCGCCACCTAAACTACATAAAACAATTACATATTGATATTGCTTAACAACGAATCTTGCCCCAACATGCAATGTATATATATAATACATGTTCAATATAATATATATATATATATATATACCTCGTTCCCCAGATATTCTTTTATAATTTTCTGGTCCATATACAGCTAATATGCTTACTCCAGAGCCTATGTTGACAAGCTGCAAGATACAATCTTCAAAAATCATTCCTGTTGAGAATGTACACAAATGTACGTAAAAAAATATTTTCATGCATCCTTACCAAGAAAGGATATGGTTCAGAAAAATTATAGGGTACTTTCTGACATTTGCTGTCATCGGTGGGATTCGACCAATAATAGCATTCATGCGGATTCGTGGTTTCTATGTAGAGCATTCCATGTATTAAACTATCTAATTCATCGAATTTTGCCAAATTCATGTTTACTTCCTGCCAAAGATATTTCGAAGTTATGTAATTTATCAATAATAATTAGATAAATATCAAGATGCGTGATGCCGCACCTTTTTAAAATTATCCTCGAATTTAAAGGCACCACCACCTGTGGCGCAAACAGTAGTCACAAGATTCGCCATGCCCTTTGATTTTGCTAGTGCTAAAAAATTTCCCATTTCACTTGTAGGAAATCTAATGAAATGTAACGTTCCTTGTCTGCCCCTAATGCAAACATTATTCATCTGGAATAATATTTGAAACAATTATAGAGAGAGAGAGAGAGAGAGAGAGAGGAACAGATTTATATAATACATGTTCAATATAATATATATATATATATATATATACCTCGTTCCAGATATTCTTTTATAATTTTCTGGTCCATATACAGCTAATATGCTTACTCCAGAGCCTATGTTGACAAGCTGCAAGATACAATCTTCAAAAATCATTCCTGTTGAGAATGTACACAAATGTACGTAAAAAAATATTTTCATGCATCCTTACCAAGAAAGGATATGGTTCAGAAAAATTATAGGGTACTTTCTGACATTTGCTGTCATCGGTGGGATTCGACCAATAATAGCATTCATGCGGATTCGTGGTTTCTATGTAGAGCATTCCATGTATTAAACTATCTAATTCATCGAATTTTGCCAAATTCATGTTTACTTCCTGCCAAAGATATTTCGAAGTTATGTAATTTATCAATAATAATTAGATAAATATCAAGATGCGTGATGCCGCACCTTTTTAAAATTATCCTCGAATTTAAAGGCACCACCACCTGTGGCGCAAACAGTAGTCACAAGATTCGCCATGCCCTTTGATTTTGCTAGTGCTAAAAAATTTCCCATTTCACTTGTAGGAAATCTAATGAAATGTAACGTTCCTTGTCTGCCCCTAATGCAAACATTATTCATCTGGAATAATATTTGAAACAATTATAGAGAGAGAGAGAGAGAGAGAGAGAGGAACAGATTTATATAGATAGTAAATTATAAATCGAATATTCAACAGCACTGACTTGTAAATGCGTATCACGATGACCAGTTTTCCCATACGCCGAGTTTTTAGTAAGATATCGACGAATATTTTTCAGCGTCTCAACTTCTGCATCTGCTTCGTCTCTCGTTATGTCCTTTGGTTCAAAGTATACTAATTTACACAAGGTACCGCCTATATCCATTCCAAACCAAGGCATCGCTATAACAACAATGTCATTAATATTTCATTTATTGTAATTTGTGCAGGAATAAAAAATGTTCAAAGGTAGATATTTTTAAAAAGGCAATGATTACTAGCAATTTAAAAGCACAATTTTACAAAAACTTAAAGAGATTTAATTTTTGGAAATGTGATTATTAATAAGCTTATCATGCAGAAAAGTTGTGATGAAATGCAAAGATATACACACAGCAAAAACTTGTCTAATTACAAATGTTTACTTGGGGATATTTAAGCAAAATGAATATAACTCTGAGTGAATTTTTGTCACAAACATTACTTATTTTGTTATTTAGTTTAGTATATGATCAATATTTTACTAATATTATAAACTAATATGCTTGTGTATATACAATTCTAAGTTAAGAAAATATTAAAGTTCTAAAACAATTGACATAATAATCGCAAGCACCAAGTCACTAGATATCATTTACAAACAATGTATCAGCCAATATAAATAATATATAATAAAAAGTAAAAATTAGCAATCTAAGCACACATACAGTCCACTGACTCACAAGGAGATGAATGATTCCTCGCTTCTTTAGCCATGATCTTGCCAGTGGAATATCCGTTAGACTCCATGTTCTTTGGAGTTAAATTATTTTTATGATTTTGTGGACTCATTGTTCAGAATTGAATATCATGAATTTTTTTTATAAAGAACTTCTTTGCTGCAAGAAAAGAAAATACATGTTTAAATTTAAAAAATATTTAAAAAATATATAAGAATATAATATACATACATCAAATGATAAGATATCTCATATTTGATCTTATTGGAAATATACAAATATAATTTCTCTTTATTTCTTTTAATACATATGTGTTTTTGTAAAGATTTTATAGACAAAAAGTCTCTTCAACTTCAAAATATTCAAAGACATTCATACGGAAAACTATTTTACCAATTCTGAATACAATTATCATCAAATATACAGGATCAAAGATCATCTTTTATTTATGCACATTGTCTGAAATATTTCTATATAAATTTACATAAGCAATGTCACATACATACGATTGTATTATATGCATATTTTTAAATCTCTGCATTGCTTTAACTTATATGCTTTTATGTGTTTTATGTATGCGTGAAACCAAAAAAAATTTTAATTTTGCTATATAGTTGTTTTTTGCTATATTTTACAATCAAAATAAGAAATTATATCATTCTTTGAAATATAAATTTTAAATTAACAGTATTTTAATAAATAATATCTTTATCACACGATATATACAAATACTGTCTGTGAAACTAGTGTAATATTTCTCAAATTAATAAGTATACAATTTTACTATGCCTTTCCAATGATAAGAACTCATATTTTAATAGTACATGCAATATATGAGAGAGAGAGAGAGAGAAAGAGGGAAAAGTCTTACTCTCTAATAAACATCACCAGTTCACTATTTTTAAATTACGTTATATAAGTTGCAAGTTATAAATTAGCAATTAATTTTTTACTTCTGTTATGACATCCTTTTGACGTGATAGTTTACATCACGGTATTCCACTTATCATTCGCCAACACATCGCGAACACCATACATCACACTTATATCGCGATGTAAAAATTATCGTTAGGAAATTTTGATCGGATCATACGACGACGCTGATGTATACAAACGCTCTGTCCTCGATCACTCGCGACTCACCGTCGTCGTCGTCGTCGTCCTCGACAAGGGCGACGTCAAATGTCAGATATCGCGTCGATCGAGTAGCGTCAACGACGGAATATACGATGAAGAGCGGCGGTATCGTGGCGTGATCTCCCACGCCAGACCGGCGTGATACTTACTCATCGAATTTTCGGGCGAGCGCCGGGAAACGCGCAAGTCAGCCAGGACCGTCTTCGACCCGACGCTCCCTTCTGCTCTGCTCGCACTGTCCGACTGAGTCTCGGCACTCTCGGCTCTCGGCACCGTGCACAACCGACGATTGTAGTCACCAACTATACAGTGCTGTATAAATTACATATGCACAAATTGTATGTAGTAGAGCGATAACTGTACAACGAACGGGATTCGTGAAAAACACGACGGTAACGCAAAGGAACGCGTTGCACTCTATCAGCTATACATACCCTGATAGCACAATATATTCTTTGACTATTCTATTTAGCGTTAAATATACTATTTTGAGAGAGAGGATATACTCTTACAGAATTATTTATGAATCTTTTCAGGATATTCTCAGATTAAAAAAGAATATTTAATAAATCTGTTTATAGAAATTGTATTTAGGTCTCATTTTATTTCAAGTTCTCTATGCAGATTCATATATGAATAAAAAAAACCATCTATCATAAATCTGTTTATAGAAATTGTATTTAGGTCTCATTTTATTTCAAGTTCTATGCAGATTCATATATGAATGATGGTTTTTTTCACTTTATTAGAATATTCAAATATTCACTGAAAGATATTTATAGAATGTTTATAGAATAGGTTTTTGTGCTATTTGGGATACTATATTATGTGAAAGAATGCGCAATTTTCATTTACTTATTGATGCAATAAACTCGCTCAGATGCGTCAAGGCTGATAAAATAAAATTTGAATTAAAATCCAAAAATATATCGTGTGCAAGCGTTGATTATGCAATATGTACATTATTTCACTAAATAATTAATATGTCGAGTTCGCGAATATTACGGATGGCTCATCACTTCTCTTTCTCCCTTTTTCTACGGATGTTCATCTTGTTGCGACATAGTATCACATTCTTATTGTTAGTTATTTACCTCATGAGACAACGTGGCCAGGTACTATGACGGAAGTGACAGAACTCATGTAGAAAAGTAGAAATGACGCGGCGATCAGCTGATTATATTGAATTCTTCCCCTATTTTTTTCTAGAAGCACAATGTCCGTTTTCTTTTAAACACTTTTCTCAATCTTTTCGTTCCTGTTTTCTCTATGTATTTATTTGTATTTACTTTTCTTATCATTGACGGGTTTTAATCTCTTATAATTATATTATATATACAGAGACTCCGCCTATTTTGATCATTCTCCTCTCGAGCAATAAAAACAGGGTTCCTTTCTCTCGTCTATCGTTTTGAATTATATATTATATTCGTGATCCTCAGAAACAGTCGTGATTACCTGTGCTCTTGTTATCATTCTTAGCCTTCCATCTCTTATTAACTTATGTAAAATTATGTATTTCTTTCTAATTAAAAAAAATTTTATTATTCATATTTTATGCACTTTTCCAATTAAACGTTACTCTAATAAACTATTGAGTTCTACTTACAATTATTTTTATTTTATAATCGACAATCTATCGCATGTTGTGTCTATCACGCGCCGATCTAAATTAACACGTCATGTAATCTAGTTTTATCACTCTTTATCACTACTGAAATATCGCGCGAAAATTCTACAAGCCATAGGTTAATCCACGACTAGTCTATCGACTATCTCCTTTTACTGTGAGAAACTTCTCTGCTTATTTATTCTATTCCAAGAGGATTATCTACCTTGTTGAAATAGCTTTAAAAATTAAATGATTTTCAAACGATATCAACATAATTTACAGGACCATCTTTTAGTATGATAACCTAATGACATATTGACCAATTATAGCATGGCGCTTCGTTTAAATGCTGTCACAAAATCGCTATTTAAAAAAAGCCTTGTTATTTTTACTGCCTTAAACACATAATAAATATATATATGTAATTTTTTTTTAATTTTCAGTAGATAATAGGGGACATAAAAAGTAATTATATTAACATCCCGGAGAAAAAAACAAGAGATTAACTATAAAAAGGACAGATTAGTTATTTTATTAATATATATTTGTTATCTTAATAGCTCTGACATCTTAAGATAATATTTTAAACATTTCTGTTTAAAACACTCTTCGTTTCTCAATTCTGCTCATTAATGCAGTAATTATATTCTGCTCAATTATAAATGGCTGCCCTGGCCATGACACGTAAAGGCCCCCGCACAATCGACCAATCACAGTCAAGCACTCGTACAATGTAGTAACAAAAAAATGTTTGTGATTATTTATTATTACTGTGATTATAACTTGCAACCCTTTTTTTTCTTTCGTATACTAGATTGCACACAAACTAGTGCATTACTAGAATAGAAATACATCACACAGCATGCAGTATTTCTAATAATTTACTAGCACGCATTAGGGCTTAGGGCTTGTTTCCACTGTTATTAAACTCGGTTCGAGAGCAAATTACTAGAACTAATTCAGATCTGCGTGTGCGTGGTAGATTTTTCGGATGTAAATAAAGCTAGAATTGATTTTATACTAACAATAAAGCACAAATTATTACTGATCGCTCACGATGGTGCGAAAATTAAAGTATCATGAACAAAAGCTGTTAAAGAAGGTAGATTTTTTATCGTGGCCAGCCGACAATAATCTTCACGAGGTTAAGATCTTAAAGCGATATTGTATTCAGAAAAGATCGGACTATACGGTGTAAGAGTGAGACGATTATTTTATGTTTTAATATAATATAATATATAATATATAACATATAATATAATTTAAAAACTTTATTATAATCGTAGATACAACAAATTGTCACGCGAGATACGGGAATTAGGCAAAAAGATTAAAGAAGTCGAATCTGACCATCCTTTTCGCATAGAGCAGAGTGCCATGTTGCTGGAAAAGCTATATATGATGGGCTTGATATCGACCAAATGGGATTTGTCTCAAACTCAGAAAGTAACCGCCAGTTGCTTTTGTAGACGAAGACTTCCAGTTGTTATGGTACGCAACAAAATGAGCCAAACGATATCAATGGCAATAAAGTTAATAGAACAGGGTCATGTCAGAGTTGGAGTCGAAGTTATAAAGGATCCTGCATTTCTAGTAACAAGGTAACATTACTGTACTTCTCTTTCTCTCTCTTATATCGTATAAATGTGTAGAATAAATAAAATGATTATATATATTTGACAGAAATTTGGAAGACTTTGTTACATGGGTAGATACTTCTGCTATTAGGAAACACGTACTAGAATACAAGAATGAGGTAAGCATATCTTTAGTTTCTTATAATATATATATATTACTAGTCAAAATAAATTTATATGTATTTGTTTTACAGAGGGACGATTTTGATTTGGCATAAATTTACATGTTGATTGTGTGCTTGTGAAACTATATTTTTATAAGCGAAGAATATTGTGTTTATTGTAGATATTTAAATATTTATAATCAAAATCTCTTAACAAAGAATTGTCTTAATTATTGTACACCTCATTCAAATTATAATTATATATAGGCAGATTATTGGGGATATTGCTTTTAGTATAAGATTCAATAGCACAAATTTTATTCTTAGAGAAATTCTTTTTTGACACTACTTTTATTCATGATGCAAATAATTATATATATAATCACGTTTGAGATTATATTACATTAATGATTTTATTCACTAACCTGAGTTTTTTTTTTTTTTTTTAATTTTTGAACATTTGTTATACAGATATTTCTACATTTCACTCCGGGATTTCTACATAGAATAATAACCACGCAGATTCATTGTAATGAGATAAAATTTATTATTAAAAGTCGGATTAGAGTCGTCGCCACTTTTCAGATTGTACGTAATCATTTAATATGCACACAAAGAACGCATGTTCACATAATTATAATTGCAAAGAATCTTATTTCAGCACAAACGCAACGTCCTTGACTTTCTTACTTGCAACATAGATATAGCAGTTCAAGGCAAATACGGGAAATGATAATCAAGATAAAGCCACGCGTTTGACACTAGATACGACGCAATAAGTAAAGTAATATATTTTTTTATACAAAACTCGCTGACAAAAAGATTCGATGAATTGATAAGAGACAGGATTTCGAATTTACATAATTAAAAACTATCGTCATAAAAAATTAAAAAATGCAGCGCAGTGACACAGAAAAAATGATGATACAGCATAATGAATCATACCACGTGCATTCCGAGCAGCCACTCATTCATATACTTATAATGATATAATTAGTATTTATTATGATATTATGATACAAATGTTACATGTTAATATCTTTATAATAATCGGCAGTCTCTGTGCTGGTCTCTGTGACATCGCCGCCGCGTTAAATAATCTTCATTACGTTCTACAGAGTTCACAGAGTAATCCACTTCTCTAGGACGTAACAGATCAAACGGGGGCGTGTGTCGGCTCAGGTCCCTAAGTATCTCCTTCTCCTTTTCCTCCTCCACCATCATCAACTATTTACATAAATGCCTTGCGAAATCTCTCCGTAACACGCTGCATTTATTAGAAAGAACGAAAAAATCATTTACATTATTGTTTCCTTTTCTCTCTTTTTTTCTCCGATTTTATATATATAATTTTTCGCAGCATATATTCGCCGCACACACACCTCGTGAAATGTTTAACAATTCATTCAAAATGAAACATGAATCATGATCACGCGTTTTCGTTAGAAGTGATCCGCAATAAACATGACGTCTACGTGATATTTCAGATAGCCCGTAGTGAAATATCGTACAAAAGAAAGAAGCAAAGACGAAGTGAAAAGAAATATGGAAAGAAACTAGTAATATAATACATTTGCGCGACTGTTAATAATTATGTAAGATAAACCGAGACATTCACTAAACTCGCGAGGGATACAATAATAATGTGTATCTCTTGTATCTATCGAACGTGTTTCGTATTACTATCTATTGTTCATTTCTTCTTACGTGGATATATTGTTATTACATTTAAAATTTCGCACAAACTTTTTCTCTGGCTATTCGCGCGATTTCCCTCCCTTCTCAGAAGAAATTTATACTTTTCTCTGGTCATCTTACTGTTCTTTATACACAAGTTCGTAAACGTATTCTATTCTATCGATTAATCTTAACGAGATACTCAGTGAATTGTGTTGTCCGCATATACGGTTCTGAGAAACAAACATAAATTTAATAATATGCAAACAATTTCCGTGATAATTGTTTTACATTTCATATAGAGAGATACTTTACTTACATTTGGAGATTATACAAGACGCTGAGTATCGCGCTAAATACGAATTTGCAATCTACATTGCTATATTTGGGTCATCCAAATTCTGAGAAATTGTGACAAAGATTCTTCTGGCTATTTCTCAGGTTTTGGAGAATTCACCAATTTAAGTATCCATGCTTCTTTCGACATTCGAATGTTAGAATCAAGCTGTATATAATTTCAAAAGAAGCTAAAGTAACAAAGTATGTACTTTTATAGAAAGATTGCACGATGCGATTATGGCAAAGTGAATGTAACGAGAGAATAAATAGAAAAGAATTTGGAAAGAAACCATATGCATAGTCTATAGCAGTAAAGATAAATTGTGAATCACAATAAAATGACCAACTTGTTATGTAAAAATATTAATGTGATAATTTTAAAACAGATAAATGGATGACTGCCTTGATAAAAAAGAAAAATTTTTACAGTTGTACACTACTATCTACAAAAACTTTGATGCTTTAGTTTTAATATGCTCTCCATATTATGCTCTGTATTGCAATAAATAGTGTATAATTTTTACATAGGCTGTTTTACATATGCTACTGTACAAGAAGAGTGTAAAAAAATTCTCTTACACTTTTCCCTGCTCCAATTTAAATATAAAAATTTATCCATATAAATAAATCTACAGCTTTAGGCACAAATATAACTTTCACATATTTGATACCGAAAAGATTCTGTACTATATCAGAATTTTAAAATAGTGTTATTATTCATTATTGATTGCAGTGAAATATTCTTTTCTTTGTTTATAAAAGATCACTTAATTTAACTCGAAATTTTTATCTCATAGAAAGCATATAATAAAATTAAAGTTGCTTATTATTATTTATTATTCTATATTTTCAACTTGCAGGACCAATCATTCCGTCTTTGGAAAAGACATTCGTTTGAAAAATAAATCTCTCATATGTCTCTGCCTAGATCGTAACACTAGCTATAATATAGTCAGAGTGATAAGATCAGTGTTAATAAATGTGGAAAGACTGGTCCTTAAAGACAATATTGAATTTACGCTTTTGTTAATCCTCCAATATTATGCTATCTGATGTGAAACTTCAGTCTCTACATCCTTTATACACTGTACAATTAATGAAACTAGAAAAAAGTAAAGAAAAAATACTTTCACATATTATACATTAATCCGATCGTGTTAAAAATTTAATGGTATTGCATATTAAATTAACGGCTTATCTAGAGCATCACAAATTAAACATTAGATAGTATTTTCACTGTAAAATTATGGATGAAAAAACAAATGAAAATTATACTATAGCAAGAATATCAGATGTGAATCGTGGATAGACATAAACTTTGGAAGATTGACAATATATCCATTTTGTTCATTCAATCGTGATTTTTACAAATTATATTTTTACATACCGGAATGCACGTGATGATATTCATTATTGTGATATATAATTATGGCTGCGGAATATAATATATTGGAAGTTTTTCGTGGCTTTAATATCAATTATTAATAAAAAGTAAAAGATGTGCACACATTACGGCCGGACTACGTACAATCACATGATTTTTAATAGATACAGAATGTTTTTCGCGCTCAGTTTTTTTCGAAGAATGCATTTTTTATGTACAGATCGGGCACAGCAAATTGCATTTTTTTTTAATCAATATGTTGTAGCATAACAAATAGATAAGTATTATTGCATATCAACAATTTCATTTTGTAACATAATATTATGTCAGGAAATATTTCCAAAGAAGTTTTCTAGCACATGTAGAATATCTACATATACCAGACAGATATCTAGTTTATAATTACAATAAAAGGGCAATTAATGTTTATTAACTCATGTGAATATATGAGCAATACGTATAAGTTATGTTACTCAAATTCCTACCAAAGAATTCAAGATGATTACAGAGTCACCTCTTGATGCTTAAGGGACGATATCAATGTTCCTCTTGCGCACATAAATATTTAAGTAAGATCTAAATAAGTTTAAGTTGCATCCTCTCACGATTGACTTGAAATATAAAGTTTCAAGCACAACAACATCTATAGCAAATATCTAATATTATATAATTTTGAAACGTTTCAGTTGCTACTCACAGATATGCATATTGAATAATTTGTCCAATACGCACAATATATATTATGTGGATGGAATCGTAAACTCCCGGTAACAATTTATAAAAATGGAAAATTCGTTCATTGATGCCAGCAACGATTATTTTCTGCTATTGCTTCGCGATTCAGACGATAATGAAATCGATCAAATCTCTACAACCCAAATGAATTTATACCGATGTGAAATCTTACCTTCCCATTTTATAAATTCCTCTAAACAGCTTTTATATGAGAAACAATGTCGCGTGATGAAAAAAACGAAAACAAAATGTTTTATGTAATCACAGTCGGTGCATCACGGCAAGTGTATTGACGAAGTTTGCTTAATTCTAATGCGATATTAATTAAAGGTTTTAACACCAATTGTGCGTCTTTCTCGAAAATAGCTGGATCATTCTCATAACTATCGATATACATACGGATAGTAGCGCCTGAACTTCCCGTTCCGGATAAGCGGAATATAATGCGAGAACCATCCTCGAATAATATCCGTGAACCCTAATTGTATAAAACGATGTAATTATAGCTTGAAAATATGAAAGCATCATAATAAATATAATTGTAGAACACTTACCTGTTTCGTAGCTTTGCTACCATCAACAGGATCCGTGTAGGAATAATTATCTGCTTGCTTAACAACGTATTCTTTACCTTCGTGCTGCAGCTTTCTGCCAATAAATTCTGGTTTCTGAATCACCGTTTCAATGCTCTGCATCATTTTATCCGCACTCGCAGAGTCGCAATTTTCATAATCATATCTAAAACCGATAATAAGATCAGGAATTTGTAAAAGTAATAGAGAACCGCTGAGAGAGTTAAGGAATATTTAAATATAATTGTGGGGGTAGTAAAGAGATTATTATATACCTAGTGAAAAAGTTTCTTCCATAAACTTTCCAGTGATCCAATAAAATATTCTCTACAGATTTCCCAAGTCCTGCGATGACATTGAGCCATGCCAGACATGCCCATATTCCATCTTTCTCGCGAATATGATTGGAACCGGTACCAAAGCTTTCTTCTCCACATAACGACAGATCCCCGGCATCCATCAAATTTCCTAAAGTTTAGAGAGATTACGTGTAAGATGTAACTTACAGATTTTTAAAATGCAAAGTAAAAATCCCGCATACCGAAATATTTCCATCCAGTGGGAACTTCAAAGAATTTCATTCCGTTCTTAGTGGCGACTCTATCGACGGCTGCAGCCGTTGGCATAGATCTAGCATATCCTTTAATTCCAGTCTTTTGGAAATATGGAATTAATTTTAGATTAGCAGCTAATACTGCTAAGGAATCAGAAGGAGTAACAAAAAAAGCTTTCTTGCCCAAAATCTGTAAGTAAAACAAAATTTGTTAAAACAATTTTTTAATTATGAAGACTTTAGAGTTTTTAAACTATGTTTCTGATTGATTTTACTCACCATATTTCTATCTCCATCTCCATCGAAAGCGGCACCAAAGTCATACGGTCCTTCTTTTATAGCATTCACTAAATCTTTGGCATAAGTTAAATTTGGATCGGGATGTAAACCACCGAAATCTTCTAACGGCTTTATATTTACTAAACTTGTATCATCAACGCCTAATTCACTACTAAATATTCTTTTTACGTACGGTCCCGTAACTGAAAATCAATAAAAGTTTATTATAATATCTTTGCTTATAAGATCTGAGAGAATTCTCTATAAAAAAGCAGAGAAAAATAACATATGTAAATTATGTAATAGCCTAACCTCCATTCATTGAATTGATGAGAACTTTAAATGCTGGCTTATCCACACTGCCTTGCAATAATTTCTTAATACTTGCAAAGTCAAAAATTTCTTTCATAAGTTCCACATAATCGTTCACAGAATCAATTATATCGATAGTGAATGGTCTACCATCCACCTCGATAGAAATGTTCTGTATTTTATCAATATCTATGCTAATATCAGGAATAATTTTATAACATTGGAGTGTTTTAGTAATCTCGTAGATTTTATTCGTTATGTTGTCTGGAGCAGGACCACCGTTATCGCAATTAAATTTAATACCAAAATCGGCATCAGGACCACCAGGATTGTGCGACGCGGTTAGGACAATTCCGCCTTGTGTCTTATACTTTCTTATTATAGTTGATACTGCTGGCGTTGAAAGAATGCCATTTTGACCAACAATCAATTTTCCTACCTATAAAAAAAATAATACTTTTGTGGTATAATCTATTTAGTTTCTATACTGTAATTTCTTTCTAAATCTATAAATGTCTCTAGATGATACCTTATACAATTTTTTTATCTCAATTGTATTATTTTATCGAATAAAATTGCCACAGTGTCAAATAATTAAATAATATAATATGTATTATAAAAATCAGCAGAATCCTGATGAAGTTAAGACACATTGCATGCTATGTATGGACACGCTTATTGATATCAAATATCAAGCTTACTATAATTGTTCAGTGACAGTTGCTTGCATCAATATTTCTTTATCTCTTACAATCTTGCAATATTGTCACAATTGCCTTGCAGTAATTCAATCCGAGTGCATAGCATTCGTGGATTTCTCATGAAATTTTCGCAAAAGCTTCGAACCGGTCGATCGATCTTACCCCGTTTGCCGCGGCGAGTCGGATGATCTTCGCCACTGCTTCCTTGCCGTAAAACCGTCCATCACCGCCGACGACGAGAGTGCAGCCGATCAGCTGATCACCTAGGGCCTGCAATATCGCCTGGACGAAGTTCTCCGTGTAGTGTTCCTGCGATGTAATTAGATGAAACTAGAAGGAAACGTGTCGTAATCGGACGTGCGAACAAAAGGGAGAGATCGTACTCTCGCAATAGCCGCTCAACAACTGCCGGCAGACTGAACTTTGTCTGTCAATGACACGCAAGGGCACGGGCGCCCGGTCGCCGCCATCTTGCAAGATCGCGCGCGCCAGCTGTCGCGCACGTGTACGCATGGTCGAAACGTCGAAATCGCATAGGACCGACCGCGTGTATAACATGCTCTTCAATATTTGCAATTGACGGAAAAAGAAAGGAAATTAATTTAATCGGAGAAATTTCCGAATATTTTTGCGATTGTTCCCCGATTCTTTGCAAGATTAAAAAGTGTACGCTCAAAAGTGTATTGTGAAAAAAGAAAAAGAGAAAAGATAAGAAAGAGAATATATTTACATATAAAGAATATATACAGATAAAGAACAGATGTAAGACTTATCAGTTTCGCCGGGAAATATAAAATTTTCTTGGTAATATACAGTGTAACTCCCAATTATATAAGCACAATTTTTAATTCGCTTGTATAAATAAGCGAGCCGTCTTTACTAATTTTTGACCGAGCGGATTTAAAGCTTCATATTTAATATCAAAAGCCGATATCTAGCAACGCATATAAGCTTCGTTTTTGGAAAGATTTATGGAAAAATATTTGTAAGGTAAGCAAATATGCTGCTTCATTCAAAGAAAGTGAGTATAATCAGAAAAGCCGTTCGGTAAAAGCCGTTTTTATTTCAATTTTTTATGTTAATAGATTTTTAATTTTGCTAAGTAAAAAAATAAAGATTGTCTTATATTTCCATATAAATGTAAAAATTCCTATAATAATTTTATAATTGTTGTATTTGTATCTAAGATGTTGGATAAATAATAACATATGCTGTGATCAATCAAATTATCTTTAAACTTTAATAACGATTGAGATATCAAAAAGTTCTATAAAAATTAAGAGAAAATATCTCTCATGAGAAGTAAAGAATATTAATACATTTTAATTTGCTTTATTGTTAATTTCTACAGTTTCAATTTGGTCATTTTCGGTCATAGTAGCAATTTTCACAAAATAATATATTTTAACATTTTTCGACTATCAAACGAATAAATTGGAAGCACGATTATGAATAAACAATATTCGTAATCACATGTGCATACATAGATAACAGATTTATAAATACATTATGTGTAAATTAATAACATGGAAAAAAGAGAGCTAGAGATAGAGATAGATGTATATCGCGATTTTTCCAATTCGTAAATATATTGTGAATATAATCTTTCGAGATTCGTGCTTTTATCATTTTCGATAAACGATAAAAGTAAAAAAAAAAAAAAAAAAAAAAAAAACAAACATAATATATTAACTATTTTCACTCATTGAGAAGCATCGTTACCTGTATGACAAGTGACCATAATAAGAGCATAATAAACAATCGCTCATTAAATGCATTCTGTTGTTCTTCATTTCATGACCTGGCCACCTTTAAAAACGAAAGAAAAAAAAAAAAAAAAAAAAACAATTACATTAACATGATAATTCGTTATTTAGAACTAAACTTAAACTCGAACATAATAGAAATCGCGTGTTTAATCCACGAGTTTGACGTCACGGATCATATATTGCTTCAAATTAAGATAACAAATGTACAGGATTTCTCAGGCATTGTATATGTATATATAACACATCGTTGAGAGATAAATGAATAGGGTCGCAAGTTCGATGTTTTAAGTGGAAATAATAAAAAGCAAACATCACAGTTATTAATTTCTGCAAAAAATAGCATTCGAAAAAAAAGAAACTCTATATTTTGCGAATGCTGTTCAATGTATGTACTTGTTATCACTAACACAAGTAAAAATTTCTTTCATAAGGGCTTTGCCTTTCCGAGGAATGCCGGAATATTAGAAATCTCACATAGGAAAACATAATTATCAATTAATTGAAAATAAGTAAACATAAAGATAACAAGAGACAATTCCAACTTTTTTTCTTAGAAAGATTTAAGTAATGAGCCAATATGAT
Organism: Formica exsecta; assembly: GCF_003651465.1. Taxonomy (NCBI): domain Eukaryota; kingdom Metazoa; phylum Arthropoda; class Insecta; order Hymenoptera; family Formicidae; genus Formica; species Formica exsecta. The sequence goes on from NW_021848510.1 coordinate 261,957, forward strand.
CCGTCAGATACTCTGTAAAGTATTTATAGACACTTCTTTTGTAGTATGCTCTTTTGTGTATTTAAACACCTTTATCATAAGATTTACTGGGCGCATTGAGGGAGTATTTATTATTTGTTAATGACTCATTGGTGCAAGATTAGTGACTATTGGAGAAGAAATTGTACGTATGACTACGTGAAAAGTTTCATTCAGTTAATTACCTACGTTTAACTCAAGAGGATCTCTCAGTAAAACTCGTAACTAGTACCGCTAATGTTACGACAAGTGTACTTTATAACATGTGTTTAACAGTTCGTATATTGTTCTAAATATCACATCACTCGAAATGGATATAATTATTTTCAAATTATATAGCATAAGTCGCGTACAAGAAAATAACGAAGTAAACAGTTAGGCCATGTGGCGTCGACAATCCGGATTAACTCAGCGAGATAGATTAAAGGTCGCTTATCTATTTGTACAATTCTACCTATAACATAGATCAAAAAATAAAACCTCACACAAAATAGCGCTAATGTACGTCAATGAGATTTTTTTGCCCAAAGGGTTAAAGCCATGATTAGACGGGTAGATCCGAGTTTGTCGCGGAACGATAAGAAAGAAAATTGTACAATTTTACTAAAATTGCGTTCATGATGATTATTATCTTACAACGAGCTCCTCCATCGATATCGAAAGAGGGAAGGAAACAAAAATCATCGCAAACATTGCGATCATTTTGTGATCAACACCGGCGGTCATCGTTTTTAGCGACACGCGCGCGCGCTGGCGGCCGTTGAAAAACGGGTGGAAGGAGAGTGTTAAGTCAAGGATGGCTGATATAAAGTTCGCGAGTTTATAAAACAGAGATCAACTTGCTCCAAAACCCAGTTTTCCAATCGGCCGCGTTCGCGTAGGAACAACAGTACCCGTTATCAGGAAATAGTTTTAAGCCCGACGATATTGTCGGTCATTTATTCCACGCCGGAATGAGAAGAAATCAATCAGATTGATTGTATATTAGGAAAAGAAAGAGATATAGATAGATAGAGTGAGTTGGAAATTTTTCAATTTACGCTACGACTCACACAGAATCGCGGAAGGTTCACTAATATCGAATATCGTTCAGCTAAGTTTACGATAACTTTTCGTGTGGTTTTTGGATCCTCTTTAATCATCGGCTGTAATTTGAACTAAAAAAAAAAAAAAAAAGATATATTTATTGTTTCGATAAAACCGTACATGTGCTATGACAAGTAATAATTATTGAATCCGCTATCTCCGCTCGTATCTTGTAAACGATATAAGCGGTACATTTGATATTTTTATTTAAAAAATGACAACATATATAATACAGATCTCGTAATGCATTAACACGACATAAAATGACGCGCGTCGTTTAATTGCATAGTAAGTGTACTTATTTTATAAACTGTTTAAAAAAAATTCTATCTACATAAACGAAGGTTTAAATTCTCTTTCATTACAGAGGCTTTAATCGTCAAGAACGTATTATGTACAAGTCTCGCATTTACCGAGGTGGTAGCGATACCTCTCCACGAGACAGCGGATCCGAAAGCACGCCGTTCCTCTCCTCGGAATCTCGCACGAGTTTAGAACTATCGACGATATCCGATGACTTGGATACGAGCGACTTAGATCCGAGCCCAGCTGGCTGTTCTTTCAAGTACGATATCTTTCCCTTTCTCTCTTTTTTATTTTGAGACATATAAATATTATATTTATATTATTTATAGGAGATACATACGCGTGACTTGTGTTGACACATCTTCGTTGTGTTGCCTAGATATGGGAGCATCGACGCCGCCAGTTATAGCACAACCCTAACAGCTGTACCGAAAAGGCCGCCCCCCCTAACGCGGAACGAGTTATATCTTTCGGCAGCGGCGCACTCGCCTTGCATCGTGAATCTCGTCCACGAGAAGAATTACGAGCCGTGTAACATCGACCTGGTAAAAAGAACAGTAAAAATAAAATAACGATATATTTATAAAAAAAAAAAATATATATATATATATAAAATAACAATATATTGATAAAAATCTCGATAAAAGAGCGCGCGGATCCAGAAATAAATGCAGCATCCTCGATCTTTTACACACGTGTGCGTTCTTTTTTTACAGGTATTAACAAACGAAAATGTCGATCCGAAAAAAGCGTACGGGATAGACTTTACACGTGGATCGCAATTTCAACCAGACATGGTGCATGCCTCGTACAAGGATCTCAAGCCGAAGCAAAATTCATTGGTCACCATGTGAGTATTTTGAGATACGGAATCGTCTCGACGCGCACGAGGTATCAGGTATCGGAGACATTTCTAGACAGGCGTCACTATTTATACAACGATGGTCATGTTGTGTGATAATCGACCGTTTCTTAAAATCAATTGAATCACCAAGCGATATACTTTCATTACACAAGTTCCCGAGTCTCAAATTAAATAGATAGAGGATATTATTTACATGATTTATCTATCATCTGCGTAAATAAGTATTTCGAAATTAAGTCAAACTTTATATTATTTAATAGGATATATTTTTTAATTTTTCTATTATTTTTATTATCGATAAAACACCCGTTTTATTATATTCCTGCATTAATATTCAACGCAGGTCATAATAACATTTTCAATAATAAATATTTTAACATTTATCAACTCTGGAATCTTTCTTATATAAATTTCACACGTGGAATGTCTTCGATTCACCTGCGCTCGAGTTAAAAATCATTTCCTTGCACTCAAAAAAGTGGTATTGCAACTACAGCAAAAATTTTCTGGGTGCGCAAAATTAACTGAGGTACATAAATGATTAGCAAATACTGTGATATCGCATATGTTTCGCATTTAATCAATCTAAGTGACAGAGACAGAATTTATATCTGAACTGTTTGTGAAATTTAGAAAGAATGTTTTTATGTGACGCCTATCCATGTTAAGGCCAATCATACTTGTTATAAAGTTTGGCTGTGGTACACAGAAAAAATTAGCGGCAAGAGACAAATGAATATATAATCCTCACATCTAACATATTTGTATAACGCGCCCAATCTATCTAGCTCTTTTAAACAATTTCTCTCAATTTTTCGATGCTGCAGTTATAATTGGCAGTTATATTTCTCACAAAGATCGTTCTAGCTGTAGTATCGAAACTCATATTTATCCAATGCAGTGATTAACATTTGGCAATGGGACCTAAATTTTCTAGAAGATATTATTAGAATATTGCTGCTATAAATTCTATATGTAACAGACAATATTCTAACAGATACAAAAAATAGCGATAAATTTTTGTTGTGACACCTAGAAATCTACCTATATCAGCAAGACATTTTTTTGAGTGTGTCATAAAATCTGCTGATTTTATAATTTATACATGCAAAGAAGAGAAAGAAATAGAAAGAGATCGTTACGAGTGTTAGGTATTATCAATGGTCAATTAGAATGTCTATCTCATATTATTTATCATATTTCTGTTCGTATTCTGCGATGTATCGTGGTTTTTTCTTTTTTACATGTATGACGCACTCGTTTATCTTCTATAGATGGCTGATGGCAATAGGCTTGTAACTTGCATCAGCGCATCTTGGAAATTAATTTCTTCTTCATCGTCAATGATACCGTACATAAGGGAGCGAAATTGTATATGACAGAGCATTATTTCAAACATTATTGCGTTCAAGTAATCTTGTATTCCAAAAAGAGAGAATGCCGTTAAGATAATGTACGAATAGTTGTATAAAACGACAATTAACTCATGCAATTGATAGCTAATTATATCTGTGCTGAAAAACAATGCAGATTTAGAAAACAACATAACATAATGATAAAAATATAACGAGAATGTATATCTTCTTTTTAATTTTTGCTATGATATATATATATATATATATATACATACATATATACATATATATATATATATAACTAATGCATTTCTTTTTTTTTTACTTTTGTCTATAAGAACAAAAGCAAAAAAAAGAGATTAGTTATACTTTATTTATAGTAAAAATAAGGAAAAGCTAATGGTAACCATATCGTAACTGTTTTTCCTATTTCACGTGAAAGTGTATCAGTTAATATAAACAAATTTATGAGCTCTCGTAAAATCGAATATCTCACGTCTAATCAATTCGAGTGTGATAAATGTTAGATTCACGCATGACATAATCGACCTAACACACACATACACACATAGGCTGCGTCGGATTCCGAACGCAACCATATTGTGTGTGTGTGTGTGTGTGTGTGTATATATAACCGCTACATGTGACTGATATAACTTAAATACGTGATCGTGCACACGCTAGACGCCGATGGACGATAACGATTTGACAGTTGCGATACTCGCGAATTTTCAGAGACTCGTCCAGAGGACTCACCATTTATACGTTAACGTCGTCCCCGCTTGCGAGATCTTCTACCACGAGATCTCGTATCCTCCTCTATCATCGAATCCCACGCGCGATAAGGGCCTCCGATTTCCGCGAACTTCGATCCACTCGCACGGTCTCTTTCGTTCCCGCGTCTGGAAAACGAGCGTCGGAGATGCCGTCGCTCTCGATCCTTTAAACTTAAACGCACATCAGCGCGGGATTTCGGGGTCTCTGTTTCGATAGACTTCTATCACGAGGGGAAGACGCGGTGCTCGTTTTCGAGACGCGGGAACGAAGGTGCCTCTTCTCAGCGCTTCGATGCGCGCCTCGCGCCGCGCGACGTCCCGGAACGCGTCTAGAACGCGGCGCGACAGGACGCCCAAAGGGGTTACCGCTCTGTCTGTTGCCCGGGCAACAGACGACCGCCCCGCCGAAGGTGAATGCCCTTAGCCGACACCGACAATCCGCCGCACCGCGAGCGCCGAGCTCCCGTTTCGCCGGGCACGTTGTGCAGGCGCAACGAGAGCGGCACAATTCCGAAAGAAAGAGAGAGAGAGATTAGATCGTTGGTGACGATGAAAAGCGACGAAGATTAAACTCTTGTCAAAAAATTAAATTGGATTTTTTTTTCTTCAATTTGAAAATATCATCTTGTAACATCTATTCTAAAAATAAAGATTAAAATCGTTGTACAGCGCAAAATTAAAAGTATAAAATTGAATCTGCACACAATCGTGATTATTTTCGTATTACTTATGTAATTATTACTTTTTCTATTTATAATTATTATTAATCACTACTTTTACTGTTACCTATTATTATTAATTATTACTCGCGCCGTATGTTTTTATAATACACGAAAAAAAGATAAATATCCATTTTTACGAGTGATGAAATTGACTCATTCATGGAATAAATATGAAATTAGAACGAAGGAAAGACACGTTTGTGAAATCGGTTGTTGTCGCATTGCCAAAGTTCGTCTTGGCCAATATTCTGAAAAAGGGTGATTATCTCGCTCGTAAAAAAATCGCATTCGCGAAATTGTCCTGGTCACAATGAATTAAGTTTAGCAATATAAATATACCCGCTGTCCTTGGTCCATATATTCGCGATGAAATGATTCAAGTCATGAGATTCGTGTATTATAAGATAATACCTTCCAAAAATATTGATGATAATGCAAATTATAATGCGCACCGCGAATCTTAACTGCGAAGAGATAGATAGGAATATCTTTACGAGCTCGAACATTCGAGTGCAAAGTATAATCAATTATTGGGAGAAATGTTTGCGTATATAAAAATAATATAATATACATATTATATATGTCAAAGAGGAAATAACTGATAAAAGCTGATAATATAAATGTTTCAATCATTAACGCTTCTATTATCAGACTAGAGATTCTATGACAAATTCGCGATCTTTTTCTTCTCTGATTCGCGATATTAAACATTTTCTTATATCATTAATTCTCGAATTAAAATTATGATAAAATAAATCTCTATTCGAAAATGAATTATATACAATGACACGTGTGTAATAATATTTAATATTGTGACAATATTCTAACAATTCAGATATTAATTTTTGTATCATTTTTCTTTTAGATTTTCAATATGGAATACGATATTGGGATCGTCGTTATTGACTATGCCATGGGGAATCGGGATGGCCGGATTCTTTCCTGGGATTATCCTCAATCTACTGATGAGCGGTTTATGCTTATACACAGCTTACCGTCTCATAGTTGCACACGCGTATCACGGTAAGAGAGAGGATCTCTTTCTCCACGAAATAACAAGTCAACTTACCGATATAATGTTACGAATCGATCGTTTCCATTTTCGAAGGTGGAGGAGAAAATATAGAGGTCCTAGACTTGAGTAGAATATACCTCGGCAAATGGGCGGAATATATTGCCAAAATATTTAGTATTGCCGTGCTGCTGGGCGCAACTATAGCTTATTGGATATTGATGGCTAATTTCTTGTACAATAGCGTGAATTTTATTTATGGTAAGTATCCTCGTTGTAAATGTGCGCACGCGAGAATGCAAATCCTTGTGGATCGTTCTGTAATGAAGTATGTTCGTTTTGCAGATAATGCAGCTGGTTGGCCGACACATCCTGCACCTGAGAACATTTCGCATACAGAAGGTAAATGTAAAAAATATAAATATAAAATTTAATTTATTATTTGAGAATAACAAATTTTTTTACACAATATTGATCTTATTGCTTTAATTATTACAGTCTTATGTCCAACACAAAAAAACCAAGATAATGATACTGTTGTAATATATGATAAAACATTTGATGCATTGGGACCAGCATGGGACTTACGCAACACTGTTCCTGGGTTTTTAGCTATATTGATATTTCCATTACTGAATTTTAACAGTACAACATTTTTTACAAAATTTAATTCCCTCGGTGAGCATATATAGCATATATTAGTTACATTTTTATATTTAATATATTTGAAAGAGAGTATGTATATCTTCATTCAATAGAAATAAGTTACATGGTTACAAATACTACCATTCTGATTTGTCAGATTGAAATGTCCATTAATATTATTATAAAATTTTAATTCTTTCAGGAACGGTATCAATTATTTATTTGGTTATCTTCATTCTGATAAAATCCGCATCATGGGGCATTAATATGGACACCGAATGGGCAACAAGTTGGGTAATACGACCCACATTTCCAGCCCTCACTGGAATGCTCGCAATGTCGTTCTTTATCCACAATATTATAATCAGTATAATGAAAAATAATCGTAATCAAAAGAAGAATGTAAGTTACTTTAAATTCGCTTATTGAATACTTATGCATATTAGATAGAAACGGTTTTATTTTTAGGGAAGAGATTTAACTATAGCATATATTCTCGTCACGTTAACTTATATCATCGTTGGAGCAGTGTTTTTCATATGCTTCCCTCTGCCAAAGTCATGCATAGAAGATGTAAGTATGCAATATTATAAAAACAACAATTTAATATAATACAAAAATTGTGTTGACATGCTTTCTAAACTGAGACTCATCTTTGTTCCACAGAATTTATTGAATAATTTTCAAAAGTGGGATGGCTTTACATTAGGTGCTCGTATAGTACTACTTTTTCAATTAGTAACCGTCTATCCTTTGCTTGCATATATGCTGCGTGTGCAGTTGCTCTCATCAATATGCAAAGGAGTATCCAATAAGAGCTTAGTGCTTGTCATTAATCTTATATTGGTTTCTATATGTATTTTGTTCGCGACCTTTATGCCTTATATCGGAACTATCATTAGATATACCGGCGCTTTAAGCGGATTTATCTACGTTTTCACTTTGCCGAGTTTACTGCATTTGTCGATTTTAAAGAAAGAAGAAAAGTTAACTATGTGTTCCCTGTTAATCCACTTAAGTATACCTGTCATTGGAATTATCAATCTCATTGCTCAATTTTTCATTACGAATCATTAATCACATAATTAAAATCTCATAATCTATGTGATAGCGTTTATATGATACTTAAAATTAATTACATAAATAAGTAATTGTATACATTGCTATGTATACCTTAAGAGAGAGAAAGAGAGAGAGAGATAAAATCCTATAGTGTTTTACAATTATATTAAGAAAAAACACAATGGATAAAAAAGCATTAAATGCAAAATGCAATTTATGTATTAAATTTATTACTTGGAAGAAAATCTCATTAATATTGAGAATTGTATTAGATATAAGAAAATATGCCTAAGATTACATGTATAAGTTAGCCACTTTGTCATAATAGAGAATAATTTATTCAATACTCAAGAGAAACACACATATGTCAATTTGATAAAGATGTAAATCTACTTTTTTTATGATTAAAATTTTTAATGCTATATGTTCTCTACAGTAAATGCATAACATTAAATATGCAGCAATTATCTCTACATTTCCTCTTGTAATTTATTCAAGAATATTTAAGAATATACCTTTGTGATTCCTCAATTCAGCTCTAACGTATCTTGTAAATCCAAACAGTGTCAATTCCATGCCCAATTGTCGTAATAGGACATGTATTAGGAAGAGGATATCTACATGCAATTACAAGGGAATCTTTGTATAATTCGTTATTAAATTTCTTTTCAATATCTTCCATCTGTAAAAGATATTATGACTGTTTGATATACATATATTTTCATAACATCTAAAGAGAGTCATAACGAATATTAAAGAATCATACCATTTGATCTACACCAAATATAACAATATTATTATATTTTCCCAAATTATGTTTCCATAAATCCTGCTTAAAAAATGCAGTATCATTTGATAAACCGTTAATCAATGCTTTAAATTTTGAATACCACACCAGCCAAGTATTTAATTCAATACCATGGGCCTTAAAACCATGCTTTGCTGCTGCAAGAACCTATTTTTGAATTATTTTCTTTATTATGTTAAGAATGGAAAGCTTATTCTATATGCTTTATTTTATTATATTTTATATTTATAATGATAAATGTTTCATTCTCACTATTCCTCACTATTACAAAATATCATCATACTCACAATTCTTCCATCTCCACTACCAAGATCAATTAAGGAACCAGAGCGACCGTTTAATGCTTGAATAACATTTTTTATTTGTTGATGCGTGGCTGGTACATATGGTAAACATATCTTACGAAACGCAGGGCTTATAAATGGAAAACACACGACACTAATCGCCGTTGCAATTCCACCTAATAAGGCACAAATAAACATCAAAATAGTAATGCGTATGAAATTCAGCACAAAATTAATAATATAAAATAAGGAAACCTGTGACTGCAATCAAAAATAAGCCGATTTTTGATGATTTTTGTGATGCACTAACATTATCTTTTTTGACAGAGATATATTCCATTACGATGATATAACCCGCTATTTAACATAACTTTTTTATATGTATTGTAAAATAAAAATTCAAGCACCGATTGTTTCAAATATCAAATATGTATGAGAATAAAACTCGAAGCTATCATTTTACAATAATGTTCTAAACTTCGCATATCACACAGTCGCTTGCCTAACTCGTCCCTCCAGATGAACTCCACGTGTTAGACAGAAATCAGAAGTAATCTAACCGATATTAGATGCAATCAGCTGATCTCTGGCATAGGTTGAGTTAGGTTATCACTTGCCGCGTGCAATATACTACTACATATTTTAAACATATCTTCACACATTCTAATCTATTTCAGTGTAGAATCACACACTGGATATACGTATTATAATTGTACAAGCAATTTCTAAATATTCGTTCATTTTGAAGAAAGTGATATGGCGAAGTGTTTGAGCGCAAAAATCGGACCGTCGATTTTAAACGCTGACTTGGCACAACTTTATGAAGAATCGCAAAAGTTACTTGATAATGGCGCGGATTACTTGCACTTAGATGTGATGGATGGTCACTTTGTTCCTAATCTTACGTTCGGTCATCCTATTGTAAAGTGTCTTCGTGGTAAAATAAAAAATGCCTTTTTCGAGACACATATGATGGTATCTAATCCAGAACAAGTATGTAGGATTGGAGCAATTTTAACGATTTCAGCACAAATACTTTTCTTAAAAATTGCACAAAAAATGCTTACAAATAAGTTTTGAAATACATGAAATAAATAAATCTATATTAAAGAAAAGTAAATGAATAATTACAGTGGATCGAGCCCATGGCTGATGCTAGTGTGGATCAATATACATTCCATGTCGAGCCAGTAGAAGATGTACCTCTAATCTGTAGAAAAGTAAAGGAAGCA
>NW_021848510.1:272222-287998 GCF_003651465.1 Formica exsecta
CAGGAATGAAGGTAATACTATCTAAAAATTTAGATATTTTAAGTGGAATATTAATGGATTGTACGTTAATTTTAAAATAGGTTGGTGTGGCACTTAAACCAGGGACATCTGTAGATGTGATAACAGATTATGTCGATCTAGCCGATATGATCTTAATAATGACTGTAGAACCTGGCTTCGGTGGGCAGAAATTTATGGAACCAATGTTACAGAAAGTCGCATGGTTAAGAGAGAATTATCCTGGATTAGATATTGAGGTTGATGGTGGGGTTGGACCAACTACAATTGAAGCCTGTGCAAAGGTATAGTCAAAGATTATTTCAATATGTAAATAATGTCATTAAGAAAATATTCAAGTTATCTTGTCTGAAACTAATTTGTTAATTAATTATATATCGATTACATTATCTTTTTAGGCTGGTGCTAATATGATTGTGTCTGGCACAGCTGTCATAGGTTCCACTGATCAAGCTAAAGTAATTACAACTCTTAGAGATACGGTAAATTGTTATTTAGGTCACGATCACTCAAAATAGTAACAACAATTGAAAATTATGTGAATACGCAAAGCATTTTTGAGAAAACATTTAACATTTTTATAAAAATATATGTACAAAAATCTGAATATATTTATGAATATATAAAAAGAGTTAATATGACAAGATTCAATATGATTTTAGAAACAAGATATGAGATACTTATCTGTTTCTATTATTATTTATTTTAGGAAATGATTTCTTTAGACACTAGTTTAGTCCTTAATTCGGCTAAAGTCAGAAGAATAGCTTCTTCTGTTCTGATTGTCCGTGATCCTTGCTGAGGGCATGTGTTCACATATTTATGAAATATCAAGGATGAATCATCGACATCTAAATTCGGGTCCACATCCACAGCAGCTTCTAATCCGGCGACACCTCCAAATACTATGAGACAGTGGCGATATTCTAAACTCCTTGCTTCTATTTCATCAATCAATATTCCCTTGTCGGATGTTCCAATTGTCAAATCGTATCCTCCCTTATACTGACAATTCGTCAGCACTTCTGTCAGATGCTTGACTAATTTGACAGTGTATCCCCAGTAGATTCCAGTTTCTGTGCGTGGTACATTAGGTGGCACGATGATACCCTTTAATTTCTTTGGATTTGGCTGTCCCTCTGGTATCTTTACTGTCACCCTTAAACCAGGCATCAATACCTTATCCACATGAATTTCGTTTAGAAGTCCTACATTCACCTGAGATCCTTTGCCGGTCTTTATGGGCTTATTGGTGACTATCCCTTCTCGGTACAGAGATTCGTCTGATTGTCTCAGATGATGCGGCGCGTCCAAGGGATTCAGCACACCCGCGTACTGCAAGTCCTTATGAATCGGAAAGAAATACTTTCTCAGGTACTGCGGGCATTCCAAATACTGCAGTATCCTGGCCAACTGTAGGCATCCAGGCCTACCTTCGCCCAGTGCATCATCCTTCCTAATCTTTTTTTTCTCACTCTCCGTAACGTCACCCTTGTCATCGAATACTATGATCTCGTCCACTTTGTAGATACACGCCGCGCGTGCGATCTGTCCCGCCAGGTACGTTCGCAGCTCCGAAGACTGTGCGTTATCGAGAATGGACCCAGGTACTGCGATGCTCACAGTACAGACGTCCTTCCGCTCGTACTTCGTTCCTTCCACGTGCTCATTGGATTCGTTCTTCGATTCCTTTTCGAGTTCCTGCTTCTTAGTCCTCTTTATCAGTTTCTCTTCCCTCCACTGCTTTCGAAGCTCCTTCCGTTTGCGATTGTATTCCTTCCAATTCTTTAATTCTGGCTTTGCGGCCGACATTATTCTCTCCTCCAAGCTCGCTGAATCTTCTTGTAATCTTTTGTAACGCACGCTGCTAACTTAGCAAAGGTAACCTAAAATGTCAAAACGTCTAGTGTGCGCATGGCAATAACATAAATATATATGTACAAAAAAATAATACTTACTTTGAACAACACATGTTTTAAAGAAGTTTGTTTAAGAAAATAATTATCGCCGTTGAATAAATTATACGCAATTCAGTCACCAATTGCAATTATTTTTATTTTGTATTTTATTCCTATCAATTCCTATATTGAAGTACGCCTATTTCGGCCTTTCGGTTTCACTTCGAGATTCCTCGATGGTTTCGATAATTCGATATCTCGAATCGTAGTTCTTCGATAGATTTCGAGTGGCGTTAGACATAAAATTCGCCGCCACGAGTCACGTTCGAGTCTCCCTGTATTTTTTACGATCCACATTATTGTGCATAAAAATATGTGATTGTCGCGTATAAAAAATATCGATGTAATAATTCGTTGTATCGCAATCTAGTGAATGTTTCATTAAAAACGAGAGAGTTTTGCTTCGATGAGTAAAATTAACAAACGAATGTGCGCACTCTCGTCTGTCGAGCAAATTCGCGTTAAACTTGCAAAAGTGTGACATGCTTGAATTACACAATCCGGACACCTCGTCGATTTCTCAACGTCGCTGCAGCTCGATACACTTTTGCTCGATTTTATTATGAAGTGTCGACTCGGCAAATCGCATTGGAGGACTTTAAAGCGACGTTGACGAAAGTCAGAAGTAATACAGTTCGATAAAGTTTGGTAGAATGTCGAAGGCCAAGTGTAAGTATCCAAAAGTGTCAAAATTCGAAAGTGTTTCAATTTTACAAAACTTTTTCACAATTGCAAATATATTACACGTGTGTATCGCGTTGAAGAGCGATATGTTAATTTTTTTATAAAAGTTTTTACCATTTTCTTTTTCTTTACCGAATATGAATGTTAATATAATAAAAGAAAACTTAAAGAAGAATTTGTGCGAATGTTTTTACAGACTTTGACGAGGATAGACTTCCTTTCTTCTTAGACGAAAGTGAGGTCAAGATTGTTGATCTTCCGTACATGTACGTCGAAGATCTGATTCAAGGTGCTCGGTACAATTCCCCGATGATCAAGGGTGTCGCGCATCATTTAAGGAGATGGCCAAACGATCTGTTCTCCTCGTTCATGACAGCGTGTCTCATCATTAGCGGTTTGGTTCTTTTTGCCTTCGTCACGGCAATACTTTGCTCACCCGCAACGAGCGATGATAATTGTTGGTACGTAATCATCTCATCAAGGATCTTTTCAATACTTAAAAAATAAAAATAAAAATCAATTAATCTTTATAATTTACATCAAAACGTCGCACACGTGATAGAAGAAATATTTCACGTTGTTTATGAATCAACAAGTATGTAAATTTTCAAATAATGACGTAATCTATTAACATTTTAGTGAATATAGGATCATCGAAGACGAGCATTCATTCAATGTCTATTTCGTGAAGGAAGCTACGCAAGTCTGGACCAAAAAAGAATTTTGCTATATCGAGGCTGCGGCGAGAGAGCAACCCAATCTGAATGTATGTCAATACTTTTCAATTTTATTTAGATTTTTTTTAAAGTATAAGTAAAATCAATTTTTGTTTTTGTAATAAAATATTATTTTTAATACACGAATTTATATAGAGCAGACATTTTCTATGAGAGATGTGGAAATTTACAAACTCTATGAAAATACTAGTCTTATAAAAGAAATATCTAGTCGATTATATTCTTATTAATTCGCCAAATAACAATTCAAAATGGCGTGCGTTTGTTATTCGAGTCTTTTTTTCCCCATAATAAAATTATCTCTGTGCATCACAATTTAATAAAATATATATTTTTATAGATACACTTGATTAATTTGATGCGCACTTCCAATGCATTAAACATTCCGGAAGCTCATTTCAAAATGGCATTAGCCACCCAAAACACCAATATTCGCATAGCCGACTTATCAATCGACGAATTTTTCAGCAAGTAATTATTATATGACTATTAATTAATATACATAATATAATATAATTCTTAACACATGCACACACATAATCTATAAGATATTTTTCTTTGTGTATGAAGGGGAGGGGGGTTATGTGTGCTATAATATATACTATATATATTTAATTTTTGTATGTGAAAAAAAATAACAACACTTTGACGGCTACTGTTATCACATATGTGTGATTTCGTTCTGCCAACGATTATCAGCTAGAGTCACGTATTCGTGACTTTCCTTGTGCAACCTCTTATCTTCTTATTTAGTATAGTTATTTTATGTTTATTTAAATTTATGCCATTTGGTGGTGTTATAAGATTTACGGGAAATTATTTAATATATTTATATATTTTGTAATACACTGTTCCTTCTAGTTTGACTTACTTTTGTCAGTCTAAGAAAGTTTGGCTTTCTTTGCATCAAGTCATTCAATCAATTTTAATCCAAGTTTTCAGAGTTCAAATTTAACTTTTTTTTTTTGTATGCATGTACATGAATATTATTTAATAAAATTTAAATAATGATAGTTTTAATGATTTGATTGTAAATACGTTAAACGCGATTCCGCGAAAAGTATCGGCGACAAACAAAAGCTTTTATACAAAAAGTACAGCCGTTAAATTGTTGACAAGAAATTAGTATATAAGAAAGAAGAAACATTTCCCCGTATAATTGTCAATCCTATTTTGCAATTATAAGGTCAAAATTATTGAACATTGCGAAAAGTTTGAACAACGGATTATTGCTGATGGCAGCAAGAGCATATTTACTCTGGAATTCGCCCGGAGTTGCTATGCATCCTAGTGCGTATTGCAACTTGTCGAGTATCAATAAATTTCGGTGGACGTAAGTGCGACGAATAATAAATAATAATAAATAATTAATAATTCTAAGTGACTATATTTTATTTCTGAAGTAAGGGAGAAAAACGAGATTACACGCCCAACAAATTAATCACGATTGACCCGACAATTGATTTGCAAGCAACAGAAGTACAATGTCAAGCATTTTTAGGATTTTTATTACAAGAAATATCGAAAAATGCAACGCAAATTTATAATTTGAAGGACGCTTTGCGTAAATTTTGTCCGAGGTATTTTCAGTTAAAAATTATTTTTTTTTTACTTTTTATAAATGTTTTAATAGAGATAATAATATATAAATAATACAAAATAAAAACTCTTATTTTTTCAGGATTGAGAAGTGTCCTGAAGTACAAATACTTGATTTAAAATCACGATGCTCTGTCAATGTTCTCGATTGTCCTACCGTTCATATGACTAGAAATTTTTAGGAACTTATAATATTTAACAAAAGAGCTTAGTTCTGTGAAATGCCATGGAAGAATTTAATGTAACCTGATCTTGTCGATCTTGAAATTTGCATTTAGAAAATAAAAGTTGAAGAAGAACGGTGATATTTAAATTTTTATAATAAGATTTTACGCAAAATTACAAAAATAAGACGATTTGAAAAAGAAATAAGTTTTTCTTTAATTAAGAAATACCGCTGCAACATTTGTGAAAAATACGTAATATAATATATACGGATTACAAAATATATAATATACAAATTTTTTCGTACTCGTCTTCTCATCTTCATCGTCTGTCATCTAATATGATTGAAAATTTCGATATTCATAGAGTCGCAGAATACCCAGCCAGGTCCATATTTCTGCCACTAAATATAATATAAAAGATTCGACATATGTAGTATAAATTTACAATTGCGTGAAAGCAATTTAAAACAAAAAAAAAAGAATGGAAAAAATAACAAATAGTAAAATATAATAAAAGCAGAGCTATAAATATTTTTTTGTAAAAATATGATATTTTTTCATATTTATCACACACACACACACACACAAAATTATTTTCTGTATTTAGTATTATTTGTCAAAGTGCATTATTCTCTCGACTTTTGCCCTACGTTTTATTTATACAAAGAAAGAAAAAGAGAATAAAAGAGAAATTTACAGATCAGTAGAAAGATTCCTGCGGCATAAAGCAGTGCGGTTTGTAGCCGAAGATATCCAAAAAAGTACCAAACCATTTCAATCGCATCGCAGGAATCATAGACAAGTTCAGCCAGAAAAAGACCCATGAGAGGCAAACTAAATTGCGGCTGTTTCTAAAACGTGTAATAATTAAAATACAATAAATATATAAAACTAATACACAAAATGTAAATGTGTAAAATAGACATGTAAAATAGCAAAACTTGAGAAGAAACAAAATATACATCACCCAAGAATAATATTATTTACTAAGATAATGGAATAAATGAGCATGCCAGTTGCAATAACGGATATTATGGAATGCCAGGCAGAATAGCCCAAACTAAATGTCATAATTGTTTCTCTCGAAGAAAAACCACGAAGGATCTGTCCATTCTCCAAGACACTGTATTGCATTGGTCCATAATAGCATAAGAACAATATCGACAAGGCCAATAACATTCCTCTGATTATTTTTAAAATTTCATCGTCAAAAAACATTTGCTTTTCCAGTGATTTATCAATCTTTCTAATCATTTGAGAACTGTCAGAGTGATTCTTAAATATATGCGGTGATATTTTAGACTCGATCATCTGCAAAAAGAAAAGAAAAATCGCATGAAAATTGAAATAAAATTGTATACATAAAGATAAAATATGAATATAAATTTTTAATAAATAAGTATGGCAATATATTCTTATTTATAAAAATGCATATATTGTGTATATACATATATATTTAAATTTTATATGTGTTGTGTAAATAGATCACATTTTATTTTATTTATAAGTTTCTAAATTTTGTATATATTTGTACTTTTTTATCCATTTTATTTTTAATTTTAGCATGCATTATATCATCTTTGTTAAGTGTAGAACATACAACATTATTCAAATCATTTAAGAAAAGAGATCTCATTAGGCCATATATATTAAGTTTAATTTGCGAATATTTTGCAATATACCGTTTTTGCTTGGGGATCATTGCAAATTTCTATTTTTTCCGGATAACCTTCATGATTGCTGCAAATACGACTTGACACACGATCCATCGTGACTGATAGATGGCAATAAATTTTTTAGAACGGAAGAACTAACACTTTAACATAAAAAAATATATATAATATGTTAATTATTATTGTAAATATTGTTTTTTTAAATAATATAAATAATACATAAATATATAGAAAAAAGTGTTCTTTTAAGCATATGTGACTGATAAATTTACAAAAGCAAAAAGAGATTGTAGACACAGAAAAATATAAAATGGAGAAGGAAACCAGATAATGAGAACGTAAATGTAATTGAGATAAAACGAAAAACTATAATTGTATGTACATACATACATACATATAATTATTTTGTAATAACAGCAAAATTCGCTCACTTCAAACTTTCAAACTTCATGAAGTTGAAAAATAATAATTTACACATTTATGATTAATGGCTTGTTTAAATAACTGTAATTATTTCATTTTATTTAAAAAATTGACATCAGAATTTATTTAATCGTACTTAATAAAAGAAATGTGTTATCCAAAAATTTTATTCTTTTACATAAATTATATCAAATGTGTCTCATAAATTCAGATTGATTTACAATCGATTGACGTTATAGTCAAACTACGATCGATCGAAAGAAACAACCTCGAAAATTTGCGAAAGACATACTGCGGATACAATGAAAAAATCTATTAATCGAATTGTTTAATACATTTATATTTGGAATGAAAAAATTCAATTAATCGAATTGCTTAATTTATTTATATTTGAAAAAGGAATGCAATTTTTCCAGACGAGGAATTGGGATATGAAGCGAATTATGGCCTTTCGTGATCGACGAAACATTAAAATCCATGGTGGACATTTTGTAATTGAATATTTACTGTGTTTAATTATGACTCAAATATATACATAAAATAAAAAAATATATATTTTAATAAAATAATAATAATAAATTAATTAACTCGAGAACTTTGAATTTATATATATAATATGTTATTCTAAATTCGTAGTTATTAACAAATTTACATAATTCTTTAAAACTTTAATAAAGAATATATATACTTTTTTTATTTTGTAGAGAATCGGTCGAATAGCTTGTTCTTTGTGCGATCATTATGTCATGGGCAGTTCGTTGTATGTGATCGTTTTGGGCTTTATAGGGACCGTTAGTCCATCGTAATACTCTCATCATGCTAATTTAATTATTTATCTGTGTGTCAGATAAAAAATAACGTAACATTAAATGCACTATTAAAAATTCCGTCAGGTAATCACGACTCTTGATATAATACGCACAATAAATTATAAGATTCCCAGAATATCATCGCGGCACAGACATAATCAAGAAGGTAATAATCTACTCCATGTTTTATATTTTAATAAATTGTTCTAAATTGTTACAAATAATTAATTAAATATTAAATAATAATTGCAGTGCCTTTTACCGTCGAAAGAGACTTGAAGCTGATGACGTCAATACTGGGAATCGAGCATTATACTTTAATTATGTTAGGCGCTATCACGGTGAGTATAAAGGATTAAAAAAAATATGATTGATCAATAAATTAATTCAAGGACTTTGAATTCATTAATCAACTCTATTTCTTTTATATCTAAAATATGCAGTTTTGCTGTAACAGGAATACCCTATGCTACACACGCCCTGGTTGTTGATGCAACTCTGCGTCATCATCGTAGAGATCATTATCTTTCTCGTGAGATTCTTTCTGGACGGTTTACATATAAAACGCAATGAAATATTGCAAGCAATATTCACTTTGTATAACTGGTTGCAAGTCTTCTGTCTCTTTTATCGGCAAATGCGACGAGTCATGTAGTAACTTGCTCTATTTTTTACATTGAATTATATTATATAATTATATTATATAATTATTTTGATACACAGGATGGGAATTATATAGCAATGTAATATTTTTGTGCGTTCTTGGACAATTTTTATTTAAATAAATTTAAATTTAGTTTTTAAATATGAATTGATTTAATATATATATTCTCAAATTTAAAATACAATATTAATTTATAACAATATCAAATTATAAAATGGGATTAAAAGATATATTTTATATTGTCTAGATATGTTTTTATTCATATAATTTTATTATATTGATACTTTATATATATAAACCAATTCTTCTTCTTTCTATATTTCTATTTAATCTTATATTACAATTTACAGAAAGATACATTTAGTTTGTTTCTTTCTATATTTGTAAAACTATCCTTCCCTTACTCTAAGTTAACCCTTCTTGAACTTAAGCAGCAGTATTGATATGCTCATGAAAATACTGATCCAAATGAGGGTGGCGATAAAACCGTAATATATCGTAGGTTCCGATATCGGCCAACCTCTGGTCAGCATTGATCTCATCGATTCTGTGCTTTTTGTCAGAGGTAACAGAAAACTAATATACTTCAGAAAAGGATGTATGCCTTCTATAGGCCAGATGATGCCGCACAGCATCACAATTGGAAGGAAGGAACCCATAGCCACATATGTAGCGCTTCTTTCGTTGTCGCAGAAACAGGCAATGACAAACCCTAAAAATTGGATTGTGTTTTTGAAAAACTTTCTTATATTTTTCAGATAAAATATTTCCGAAAAATACAAAGTATATATATAATCAAAAAAAGCGAAATTTTTTCCTCTCACACAAACTTTCCAATTTTTTATACGTTTTCACAACTTATTGTTATTTGAAAAATCGCCAATATTTCGCATAAATCAAAACATATTTTTGCAAAATATTAGAAGATATTTATTTTATAGAGAAACAATTTATAAAATTTTCATAAATATTTTATGTGTGATACTCTCTATGATGTAATATTAAAATAGTTAATAAATTACCAAAACACATGCCGCAAAGACCCGTGAGAACAGTCAAAGTAGTAATCCAGCCTATGTCGCCTGCGCAATTGATTTTGAAGATGACGAATGAGACTACGAGAACCATCACGCTTTGTCCGAACACCACCATGAACTGCGTGATCACTTGGCCGAAAAGAATTTCCGTGCCAGTGAGACCTGAATAAATTATATAAAATTATAATTAATTGTTTATTAATTACAAGATCTATCAACTCAAAAATTTTTTATTCTATATGTTTTATAAATTTTATAATTTATTTATTTGTTCAAATACTTCTTTTATACGTTCATCGTATTTATTTTATACGTGTATCATGGTTTTTAATATTTTTTTTATAACGTACCTGATACGAGAGTTCTTTCCAGCAGACCTTCATTTCTTTCCAACAACATGGAGCCTGATGTCAATGCAACCGAGAGAAAGAAAATGATTCTAAAAGAATACAAATTTATTTAATCTTTTAAATTATTAACAAAAAAAGAAAATTAATTTTAACGTATATGTGTTACTATTACATTGACATTAATGCGAATACTTACGTTAGAATCACTCCAGGAGCTGCGAAATCCGTAAAGATAGGTTCCAGAGGTCCATAGACTGGTGTTTCGAACTAATGTAACAATTAAATAAATTGTTGTCAATAATAATTTACAATATTACAGAACACAAAAAAAATCAAGACTATATAACTTAACAAAAAAGAATATATGTATATCTATCATATCTCTGCATGATTATTCTCTTACATGCATAGGTATGCTTGTCGCTTTCTCGCTGTAGTTGCAAGCCACAGTAAGCTCTTTCGCAAAGTCTTGAAAGGCGTAAAACAAATCTCTTTGCAGCAATTGCCCTATCTGTTGATCTATGTTAAGATATATTGTGTTAAAACGTATATATGTGTGTATCAATATTTAATTATTATTTTATAACAACGTTTCACAAAATCGAGACCATTAAAATGCGACATATCATATACGAAGATCTAACATTTATCTCTGTTTTATTCTATATGTATAACGTTCAAAAGCTTACTGGACATGTCCATGACGACTTTCATTTCTGCATATTCGATATCCCAATCCTCGGCATTTCTGCCGTAATCTATTCTCGCCATGAGAGCGTCGGAATAATTCGACGGGAACGTTATGGCGCCCCATGCCCAACCGTTTCTCACTGCATTATCAGCTTCTTCGTCGTTATCGTAAGGTAATAAGTTTATGGTCTTCTTCTCCAGATATTGAAGATAACGACAACTCAATAGTGACCAATCGCATCCGGTTGAGGGAATACAAGGTTGCATGCTGCTGTTGAGTTCGTTGTTAACGATGGCTATTTTTAGACCTATAGGATTCTTACCGATGGAAAGGCAAAAGATGACTATCTGGGCGACCGGCAGGGCAATGATGAACAACATTATTCTACGAAAAAAAAGTGTAAGTAAGAGTAGAAATAATAACATTGCAGTTGAAGAATGATAAACGCGAGAATAAAAATGGAATTGGTGCAAAAATGTAATATCGGATTACCCGACATTTCGCCACATCCACAAGAAGTTCTTCCAGATAAGGGCCTTCATATGCATCGGATCGAGCATAGTAAACTTGGAGGAACCTTCTTCTTCCGGAGGCAATCCTCCCACCTATTAGAGGAGAAATAAAGTGGAAACAAATAAAATATTATTTTGCACAGAAAAGCAGTTTTTTCAGTCATTTAGAAAAAATAAATTTTTTCAGACAATAAAAGATTATATAAAAAAAAGTTGCTACTATAACATATAATTACTAAAAATAATTATTTTATAAATAATTTTAAATAATCTAAAAGTAGTGAGGAAGAGTGTGTGTTTTCTCTTTCTCTTTCTAGAAATTATTACATTGTCATCATCCGCAATGACTACGCTTTTTCTCCGACTACACACGCTGACGTTGTCGCCGAATTCGCCACTCATCTCGTCATCCATGTCCTACAAAAAGAAGATAAATTGAATAATATCTATTTTAATAATAAAAAACATACATACAATAAATATATATCACAAAAAATACATAAATGCTAAATAATTAAAGCGTGTCAAAAAAATTCCTTGACATTTATACTCACGTCTTCCGGTGGGACACCCGTCAAATTGCTCAGAATACTGCTTCTTCTCCTTAATCCTAAATTTTGTCTTTTACTCAGTTTTAAGAAAACATCTTCCAAAGTATCCAGTCGATGCATCTCCATTAGCTTCCTCGGCGATTCCTCCGCCAAAAATTTGCCGCTTCTCATTAAGCCAATTATGCCAGCTTGCCTGGAGGATTTGACAATCAATTATTTCAGTAATTTTTATAATTACTTAATAGAAGAAAACAAATTGTAATTATTATTTTTTTATTTGAATTTGTACAGAGAGAATTAAATAAATATAACATTTTTCTTGCTTTAACTTAAGCATATAATACTTGCTGTACAATTAGCAGCCACAAACAAAATTTTAATATTATATATTTAGAGAATATTAAATCCTTCTCTCTCTCTCTCAAAAAGGATACTAATATCGTAAAATATAGTAAAAATATAAGTAATTATTTTACAACTTGCCTAGTCTCCTCGATGTAGTGCGTGGTGATAATAATAGTCTTGTTACCGTCTTTGGTGATATGCACCAAGTGATCCCAGATATTCTGCCGGAGAACAGGATCCACCCCAACCGTCGGTTCATCCAAGATCAAGAGTTCAGGATCGGCTAAAAGGGCAGCCGCGAAGGATACTCTTCTTTGCTGACCACCGGACAGATTTTTGACGAAACGATTTGCCGATGGTAATTGCAAAAGCTACAATCAAAATATAAATATTATTGAGAGTTACAATATTTTATAATAAAAGTATTTATCGTAATATAAGAAAAAAAATTAAAAAATTTCTTTCTATGCGAGAAAGAAAGTACTACACATTTTTTGGAATATTTTACTGGTGGAATAAAAATTTGGAATAATTATATTTTTGACATTCTTTTCCTAGAATTAAATCTTTTCAAAAATTCGGCCTTTGTGTCCTAGATTTTTTTTTTACCTTAATTAAAAATTCCAGCTTATCGTCCACTTGACCTGTGGACATGCCGGCGCACCAACCGAAATAGATGAACGTCTCTCGAATGGAGAATTCACCATAGAGCGCGATTTCTTGTGGCATGTAGCCAACCCGAGGACCGGGCACGCCGGACCCTTTAGAGCCTGGTCGGCCCCCCAGCACCCAGATTTCGCCGGAATTCAAGCGTCTCCGGCCGACAATGCATGACAATAAAGTAGTCTTCCCGCAACCACTCGCACCAAGTAATCCATAACTGAATAATAAAACGTTTATTAGAATCATAACAATATCATAAAACAAAAATTATTACATAAAATTTTTCTACGTTTCATATATATATATATTTTATGTCAACAACTATTCATTTCGTTACATCATTATCATATTTACAATATAATGATACATTGACAAATTTATAATTTCACGCAAATGTGACAGAGAGAAATTAAATGAAATATTTTATAATATTTATCATTTATATCAATTTGTCAGTTGACATTTTTTCTATACATAAAATTTTAAATTTACCTACGTATTATAAATATGATAATGATGTCACAAAATAAATTGCTGACACATTAATAGAACCTCTTTTGAAGAATTATATATTTATTTTTCAGCAAAAAAAGAAAAAGGCTAATGTATTCTTTTTAACGCGGCATTGAATTTGAAAAATGTTTATTGAATGCCTTCAATTTGTGACATCATTGTACATCATATAAATGAATTCAGCTCTTGCATTAATTTTTTTATTTCTTTCTTTTTTTTTTTTAAATTGTATATACATCATTTTATGAAATATGTTTATTAATGTTTAACTAATTATCACTAAAACAAAAATTTTATCAACTTTCTGTATTAATGTTGCAGGGAGGTACTTACATCGTACCTTTCGGCACGGTCATATTGAGCCCGTCCAGAACAATATTGGGATTGTTTTTGGATCCATATTTTTTGAAAGCCCTTCTAACGCAAATCGCTTGCCTCCTTCTAGTATCCAAGGTCGATGCTTGCGACTGGAATTGCGTCTGTCTTCGTGTTTTCATCTCCATCAGCGTGCTCGGTGCGGTCGCACTCTCCATTTCTGTATTTAAATTTAAGAAAGGTATAGGATCACACACGCATTTCTCTCTCTCTTTCTCTCTCCATTTCATTTGATTACTCATCCAGATTAATTAAAAACATTTCGTTCGTTTTTTTTTTAAATCTAGAATTGACAGCCTTTACTTTTTTCTTTGATGTCACGCCAGTGATCATACGATATTCTTTTGCATTTTTTGAATTGTTAAAAATGATAAACTAAATAACGCGGTCAACTTGAAGCCTATCTACGAGAGTTCGAAATCTCTCTTTCCCTTTGTTATGATGTTATGTTACATCTGAATTATAAGTTACCGCTGATTGAATAGATCGAACTGACGATATAGCATTGAATAATCCAAGAATTAATTCGGTTATTATATTAATGATCCTATGATTAACACACCATTCGTCACATTCATCATTTCATTAATTTATTATTGGAATCGATTATGTTCAAAACGTTTGAGATTAGTTTCAACTGCTCAAATATTTGCCTTTGTTTCAGTCAATAAATTATCTTCCAAAATATAATCATTTCAATATTTGATATATTACAGTAATCAAATAATCTTAAGTGATACTAGTGACCTTATTAAATTCGAAAGACAAGATGTTTAAAAATCTGTTCAATTTTCTCATTTTATTAAAAAATAAATATTTAAGAGACAACGTCGGATTTCTTTTGCGTTTTGAAAGAGCTGATCTTTTCTTTTTTCTTTTTTGTTTTAAGAAACTGCGATTTGATGACTCGATCAAATTCCTAATCTGTTAAGAAATCGATACGTTGCGTCACGTTTATCATTATTGCCAATTAATTGAGCCACATTGCAAAAGATTTTGTTTTCTTTGTGGCTTCATTGTCTGATACGTTGCACGTTTATCATTATTGCCAATTAATTGAGCCACATTGCAAAAGATTTTGTTTTCTTTGTGGCTTCATTGTCTTTGTTATAATATCGATGTTCTGTATATGACGATATTTATTAAAAAATATATGTAAAAGATTTTTAAACTTACTTTAAATGTATATATATGTATATATTTCTCTTAATCTATTTTCTAAATTTTATTTTTTTCGCATATAAGAGAGAGAGAGAGAGAGAGAGAGAGAGATTGAGAGAGAGAGAGAGAGAGAGAGAGAGAGAGAGAGAGAGAGAGAGAGAGAGAGAGAGAGAGAGAGAGAGAGAGAGAGAGAGAGAGAGAGAGAGAGAGAGAGAGAGAGAGAGAGAGAGAGAGAGAGAGAGAGAGAGAGAGAGAGAGAGAGAGAGAGAGAGAGAGAGAGAGAGAGAGAGAGAGAGAGAGAGAGAGAGAGAGAGAGAGAGAGAGAGAGAGAGAGAGAGAGAGAGAGAGAGAGAGAGAGAGAGAGAGAGAGAGAGAGAGAGAGAGAGAGAGAGAGAGAGAGAGAGAGAGAGAGAGAGAGAGAGAGAGAGAGAGAGAGAGAGAGAGAGAGAGAGAGAGAGAGAGAGAGAGAGAGAGAGAGAGAGAGAGAGAGAGAGAGAGAGAGAGAGAGAGAGAGAGAGAGAGAGAGAGAGAGAGATTTTACTTTTAATATTTTATTATTAATATTACAGCAATGTGATGTTTAAAATATTCCGCTGTATTTGTTCATTAAAAATGTTAATATTTTTAACATTCAGCGAGATACGAGATAATATTTAAAATGTTTATTTTTTGAAAGAGGAAATAATCGAAGTCACAATGATAATTCAAACAGCCACGGATAGTGTCAATAGAATTCAATAAGCTCTGAGAGACTTTGTACTACCTGCTGAGACTTAAGATACGTCACAAAACTCTCATATCGCAACAATAAGCATATAACCAAGGAATACGAACAATTTAGCTTAC
>NW_021848510.1:289876-291896 GCF_003651465.1 Formica exsecta
TTCCCTTTTCTCTCTCCTTTCTTCGACTGGCCCGGTCACATAAGTGAGAGTGTTTGTTATGATGTTACATCACTTATGAATTATAAGTTACCGCTGATTGAATAGATCGAACTGACGATATAGCATTGAATAATCCAAGAATTAATTCGGTTATTAATAAACTGATCCTATGATTAACACACCATTCGTCACATTCATCATTTCATTAATTTATTATTGGAATCGATTATGTTCAAAACGTTTGAGATTAGTTTCAACTGCTCAAATATTTGCCTTTGTTTCAGTCAATAAATTATCTTCCAAAATATAATCATTTCAATATTTGATATATTACAGTAATCAAATAATCTTAAGTGATACTAGTGACCTTATTAAATTCGAAAGACAAGATGTTTAAAAATCTGTTCAATTTTCTCATTTTATTAAAAAATAAATATTTAAGAGACAACGTCGGATTTCTTTTGCGTTTTGAAAGAGCTGATCTTTTCTTTTTTCTTTTTTGTTTTAAGAAACTGCGATTTGATGACTCGATCAAATTCCTAATCTGTTAAGAAATCGATACGTTGCGTCACGTTTATCATTATTGCCAATTAATTGAGCCACATTGCAAAAGATTTTGTTTTCTTTGTGGCTTCATTGTCTTTGTTATATTCGCGATGTTCTGTATATGACGATATTTATTAAAAAATATATGTAAAAGATTTTTAAACTTACTTTAAATGTATATATATGTATATATTTCTCTTAATCTATTTTCTAAATTTTATTTTTTTCGCATATAAGAGAGAGAGAGAGAGAGAGAGAGAGAGAGAGAGATTTTACTTTTAATATTTTATTATTAATATTACAGCAATGTGATGTTTAAAATATTCCGCTGTATTTGTTCATTAAAAATGTTAATATTTTTAACATTCAGCGAGATACGAGATAATATTTAAAATGTTTATTTTTTGAAAGAGGAAATAATCGAAGTCACAATGATAATTCAAACAGCCACGGATAGTGTCAATAGAATTCAATAAGCTCTGAGAGACTTTGTACTACCTGCTGAGACTTAAGATACGTCACAAAACTCTCATATCGCAACAATAAGCATATAACCAAGGAATACGAACAATTTAGCTTACGAAACCGGTATTAATGTGTTATTACATCAAACGGTAACCGAAAAAATGTAAGCGATGAGTAAGCTACGTGCTACGCAACTCAGCTGCTTTCACGTAATTTGTTCATTTCTTTACACGCGCGAGAGAGATATATGTATTACGAAAGAGCAGACCAACGAAGAGAGACCGCCTAAGGTTACGTCTGATCGCTTTCCTTTCTTTCAATTCTCCGTGTCGTTTCTTCCTGATGAACTTGCTTACGTTGCAATCAATTATCGAACAAGTACGTCAGTACTGCTAAAGATACGTCAGAGAAAAGATTGTCCCAAATTAATTTAAATTCGATAATAATATGATAAAACATACATGACAATTATTAATAAGTAATTAGAACTCGCTTATTTCCGGGAATTATTCTTGGAATTAAATTTTACAAAATTAAAATTTTTTACATTATTAAAAATTTAAATACGCGTATTAAAACCTCTCTCTTCAACTAATTATAATTTTTTAAATTATATTATTTGTAAATTTGACTAAGACTTGTAACACAATTTTAAGCAAATTTTAAATAAATAGTTAACTCAGATGTGCGCAATAGTTTTATCAATGCCTTTAATATGTTATATAAAATGAATAAAATTGATTCGTTATATTTGTTGACGCAATTGTCGAGCGTAATTATGTAGTAGAGTTTTTTTTATTGCCAATTTTTTTTCTTTGACTGATCTATACCAGTACAGAAGGACATGAGTGCCAGGTAATGATGCTGGTGCAATCATCGATGATTGTTATCGCAAGGATAATGTCAATGTCGATTGAAAAAGTCACAATATAATAATCTCAGTTTCAGAATTTAATATTACACTAATATTTTATATATTTATACGGTTTTTTCTTTTACATATTATATA
>NW_021848510.1:292293-314292 GCF_003651465.1 Formica exsecta
TATATATATATATACATATACATACTAGTCATAAACTGTAATTTATCTTTTTTCTTGGAAAAATGAATCATTAATATATGAACAACATTCCAGGTATAATGACTCAATAAGATTTGCAATCGGCGGCTGTACTAACCTGCAAGATTTTAACGATAAAAATGCCTCCTATTTCTTCGAACAAAGTTTCTTTGAAAAATGAGATCGGTGCGAAGTCAACTAGCGAGCACCTTTGAATGATCTTTTCTTGCTTAAATCATTCTTCTGTTTATTCGTTCGACTGTCCTTGAGCATATCTTGTTAAGAAGTATCGATAAAGATTCTTCAAAGATATATTTGCGAGCAGCTTTTTTTCACTTTTTTTTCACTGTTTTTTTTCAGAACATATCTTCTTAATCTTTTCAAATTATTTAAATATTTTAGACATGTTTTATATATAAGCAATCTTTATTTTTCTTCTATTTTCAATAAATATCTTGAACAATTTATTTTTAAAGTTTATATTTTGCGTGTATAGTCTATTTTTTAATAATTTTTTTACTTGCTCTATTATTCCGCGGAACCAGTTTTCCAGCCATTATTATGAATGATCGCTGATAATCCTTACAATACGTTTGATTTTTAATAACATTTGCATCCAAATCTTCAGTTTTTGCCTCTTCTTAAGAAATGCATATTCCGTTCCTGGTGTAATATATTTTAGCATGATTAGTATTTTAATTCATAGATAAAATTTTGAATATTTATAGATAAAGAAATGGGGTGGGGATCTTTTAATTTTAGAAGATCCAAAATAAAAATTAAATTTATTTTAAATTTATAGATTGAGTTGTTGCTACTTCCTATCTGTCAGTTGACACTGAGATTCTTTGAGATTTTGATTGACTTCCGCATGAGAGAGTATCAAAAGTTTAATATTTTAATTAAGAACAACTTATCTCTAACGTAAAATCTATGAAATTTTCATAAACTTCTATATTAACTAAGACGAAAACAAATGATCAACAATTGCAATTAAATGTCCAAGCATGAGATTTTGGAAGATCTATTTTTGAAAACAAGATCAAAATTGCATCAAATCTGAAAAAATTCTTTGTCAACTGACTTGCAGAAGTGTCAAAAATTCAATTTAAAATATTCATTTAATTATTTACTTTAAAAAATTCTCCGAAGAACATTTTTGTGCGTGTGTGTGTGTGTGTGTGCAATATCAAACCTCGATTTTAAATAGTATATTACAGTAAAGAAAAACAATTGATACACAAAATTTCATTAAGTTTCAAGATACTAAATTAATAAAGATCTATTAGATCCACTCTATTTCTGTAAAATCACAATTTGATATTATCTTGACCGATGTAATACACTCCAACATAAAAATACGAACATTGATTATCAAATAATATCGTAAATAATATCAGAGATTTAATTTCTTAATTTAAAATTTCAAAAAACATTTTTACAGAATCACTTTGGGGAACTAAAGTCTCACTCACAGAATCGTATTATAAAGGACTCTTAGTCCTAAGAGACAGAATGATGTGAAGACACTGTGTACTCGATCACGATTGCGAGATTCGATATATTCCGCGTATTTATCTCGTTCAGAAACTGACTGACGGAAGATCGAACTGGAGAATGCAACCAGAAAACCTAGAGGCCGTACGAGAGTAGAAGTGGTCGCCTGACCACGACGAGGCTCAGCGAGAACTGGCTCTGCTTGGCCCAGTCAGACTTCGCGGACACTCAAATACTGTTTGTGCAATCATTCTTTTTGAGCAAAACAGTTTCTCTTAGAGGGGCAAGCTTTAACGCTTTTTTAATGCTATCTAAACAGATCTCGGGATCATTCTGAGAAAATATTCAAACAATACGTGCCCAAGCCAACATAATTTTAAATGTTCGACTGATAAAATATTCATTTAAAGAGATATTCCAGATCGAGACGATCGTCGAGTTGCGATGATTTGTGCCTCATAAAAAGTAAAACAAAAAATCGCAGAATGTTAAATAATTCATCTTAGATGGAAATTAAAAAATTGCCACAATTATAATATATAGCGAAATTAAACCGAATTATTATTATTCAAAATAATTCTTCAATGTTGTGTTCTCAAGGAAAAACGATCCGAAACCAGTCTGTCTAGATAGGGGAAATTCCCGAAAGATCTTTTGTTCTCATTAAAAATTACTCTTTTTTTTTTCAAGCAAAAGAAAGATTGCGAATGAGATGACGCACTTTAAAAAAATAGAATTGGATGATTAAACTGGTTTTATTAGTATATTTTATTAGCAATATAGTTCTTACAATAAAATTAAATAAAATGCGACTAAAAATGTAGTACATAATGATTTATATACATATAAGGATTATATGAATTCGATTGTAAGATTTCTATTTTATAAAAGCGTGGTGTAAGATTGAAACTAATGTAATATGCATTTTACATACAAAACGAAGCAATAGAATAAATAATCATATTTGTAGAATAAACAATATTAAAAAATAGATATTTTAAACTGAATGTATTATATATCTTAAGATAAACAACTTTTTACTGATTCAAGCCATAAAACCTCGAAAGGCGGAAAAACTGATTATATCATGTGTTAAACATGGCAATATTTTATTCAAGTTTTTTATACACTTTGTGTTTGTCTAAAAAGAAATCCTAAAAATTGATTTTATCTGTAACAAATATCTTATAATTGCATATAACAATTTTCTATCTCACTATCTAAAATACAAAGTATAGTAATAGTATTATATAATTTGACATTACATGATCCATTATATAAATAAAACAAATATAACATTTATTAAGATAAATTACGAGATAGCTTGCTTGAAAATTGCAAATGCTCGATATATAGAACATCTACAATTTGCAGCTAAAAGATGCAAATATATATATATATATATATATTTATTTATTTAAACAAAAAGATTTTTTAGTATATCTAATCTTAAATAAAAAATATAACAATAACAATTATTGATTATTTAGCGAAACGAAAAAAGTAACGTTCAATGCCTTTTTTTCGCAATATTACTGAATGCGAGTGAAATTCGATTAGAAACCGGAACTGTGCTCTGGAAATCTTTATTGCAATATTCACGCATGGTATATTCAACCATGATAAGCAGAATACACATATCGGTGCGCATTTACGAAATTGCATTCATTTTCAGTACAAAGGCTTTATGAAACGAAATAAAATGTAGTATAAAACGTCATAAAATGTACAAAAAATATAAAATTTATAAAAAAATATATATAAAAATGAAAAAAATACAAATTACATCCGCAGAAAGAGTCACTATTTCAATGATTTTCTTTTGTTTGCCAATAATAAGAAGAGTTATGCCGTGAACACGTCAAGGCGATCCTCTTTTTAGAGCTGTCTTATTTGTTAGCCATTTTTTCCTCGGTAAATAACGATGATAATAATAATAGTATGAGATGTTTTGCTGAACATATTTTTTACAACTCGTTTCATTCTAATCAAAAATTTAAAAAATCACGTATGATGAAAGAACATATAAAAACTGCATCATGTGCAAAATTGCATATATAGGTGAGATCCAGATAAAATAAAAACAAAAATTTATGAAAGCTAGTGTTTAAACAAAGATCCATAAAGTGGATCTTTTTCCAATAACCCAGTTATAAAATTATAATGAAATTATTTAATATCGAATGATATAAAGATCACACATACACACTTCTAAATTATATAATCATGTTTATACAGGATGTATCTGAAATAATACACTAAACTTTAGGAGCATATTCTAGAGATCAAAATAAGACTTTTTTTCTTATGAACATGGGTCCGCAAATGAAACCTCCTCCGAGCAAGAGGCCCCTAAAGTTTGGGGAAAAAATTAAAAATTGGCTGTATTTCAGAAAAAAAAATGGCAGATCTTGGTTTTGATGTTACCTATTACCCTCTCTTGAGAGATAAATAAATTTGCGTTGCGAGTGTTTGGTCAATTTCACACATTTTCGAATTTTAGCTCGGAGGGGGGTTCATTTGCGGACCCATGTTCATAAGAAAAAAAAAGTCTTATTTTGACCTCTAGAATACGCTCTTAAAGTTTAGTGCATCATTTCAGATACACCCTGTATATACACTGGGCACATATGCACTGTGTGGTTTTATCTGCTTTTGTGAATATTATTTCTTTTCGTAAGTTTTAGATAGCTTTATTTCTATTTGGACAATGTATATGTATATATACCTATATATATTATGTATGTAAGAGAGATCTTATTTTTTGTAATTTATATTCTATTAATTATTCATTGCGGTGTTCTCTCTCCGTCTCTCCGCAAAATTTAAAAGTTAAAGCAGACTATATGCAAAGTGTTCCATAAAACAACAAGTACAACGAGTAGTAGAACGAACAGCACATCGATATTTCAAGTACAGGCGTGACATAGCTTACATAGCTTCATTCAATATTTGATAATTTTAATATTTGATGTCTATATACATGGCCATAGACGCGCGTAGGCGAGATATACACAGAATATACGGTATAAAAGCACAGTGTATTGATTCACAAACCGCGTTTCCGATATTTTGTAAATGGCAATATGCAAGACAAGATTCTCTTAAAATATGATTGTAATAAATATTACATTTAAAACTATGATAAGAAATAATGTAAAAAAATAATTTATCTAATTTTTGGTAGGTATTATAAAGTTGTAACATGTAAAATACATAACTGTTTATAATTAATAGTAAAATCTAAAAAAATAAAGCTTTTTAAACACCCAAAATGTTTTAAAAACGGTAATTAAAACAATTCAAATAAAGAAAGCGCAAGAAAAAAAGATTTTAATATAATCTTTATTTAAACTATATCCTTTTTTTCTTTCTTTATTATTGTATTATTTATTTTTCTATAATTGCACCAGCTAATTGTTGATGATATTGTACTAATTGCAGTCATTGTGATAAATATGACGTACATTACTGAGAATGCTTGTTGATAATCCTGAGAAGTTCACCTTGCAATCTTTTATAGCAAAAAATCAGAAAAATAGTTATCATTGCTGTAAACACTACGGTGAGATCTAAAAAACTATAATTTAAGTCTTAATTGCAAAAATAGTTGCTAATGGAAAAAAGACGCATTTATGTATCATGTCGTTAAATACAAAACATGTCGCATATGTCTTTATACAGTTTTTTTTGTAATTTTCGAGAAAATAAATTATGCAATTTTTTTAGAATATTTAGTAAAATTTTTTTTTCTTTTTTAATACAAAATATCGTTTTTACACACGCAATCTTATTTTAATTAAATATAAAAAGTTTAAAAACAAAGACGATTAAAAAAATCAAAAACATTGTTTTCAGTTTTACATAGCGGATAATAAATCTTATTTTTTACTATTTATTTTTCTTTTATTTTAATGTAATTTCTTATCAAGTTTGTAAAATTCATATTACCAATTTTATATATTGAAAAAGAAGAGGATTAGATTTCTAAATTATGATATATATCAGATAAAAAACTTTTCCAATTTTTAAAGTATTCAAACATTTATTATTACTTGAAAAATCGCACATGTTTCTTAAAAACCGAAACATATTTTTATAAGGAATTATTTTAATGTGACATTTAATTATTTAAATGTTTCATAAAGCTGTAGGTTTCAATATTTGTTGAGATAACATTGAATTATAACATGAAAAACTTAATTACTATCTGGGTTCTTAATACGTCAAATCAGCACAGCATCCATGCATTTTTCTTTACTCGTCTACCCTTTACTCCTTTATAATTTTATTTTTATCAAGTTTTTAAAGAAAAATGTAATCTAAATCTTTTTCAGAAAAATACAGAAAAATAATTTTAAGCTGCAGAAATTTATATAAATAATTTTCTCAAACTTTGTTATTAAACAAATTAATTTCTAAATTGAAATTATGTAGCAATTTTAAATGTTTCATGAAGTTGAATTTTCCAATATTTGTTGAGATTTAAAGATAGAAAATAATATAATAATATATAATATAGAAAAATTAAAAACAAACTTCTAAATATTATTCTACATCAAAATTACTGTCAAAAATATATGATTTGCATTTCTCTTGGTAACCGTTATGCAACTCGACAATTATGACTTTCTTTCGTATAGCGGAAATGACGCACAAAGAGAATGCTCAAAAAGCTAAAATCATCTTGAAACACACCGATCACGCTTTCGTTTTCTCTCATCAGTGAAAACTGCTATAAGATTTGTCTCATACCATTAAATAGTTACATAATTGTTTTTGAACTATATTTTTTTATACTCAGTCATGCAAATGAGCAGTTTTTATCTTATAAAGTGATGCGTTAAAAATCATGCAACCGGTAATTATATGCAGAATGCAATCATCTGCAACGTAAATCGCAAATCTTCTGTTTGGAAACAGGAGCAGCGGCTCCATTTCCAAAGAGAGACAAGGTCAACCAGGTACTGCGCAAACCAGTTTTCGTTTCGAGCCATCAGCGCCTTTTTCCAACGACGAGAAAGTTTATTTTTTTCTGCGTATCATTCTGGAAATCTCTCTCATTGTCAGATGAATTAAGTTAAGACTTAGAAAAGCCTACTTTTTGCGAAATAACGACTTTATAAATATAAAACACTACAAATGTCACAATTAAGACATTATTTAATTATTAAATATATTCAGAGCCTGTTGATTGACTTTGTTGCATCTGCTTTTGCATCATAAAAGGGAAAGTATATCTGGTTGCTCATTAACAGGTGCACTCGTAGATAATAATGCTTTTACGTTAGCCGGCCTCCGATGATAAGAATGATCAGAGCCACATGATTATTTCAAGATATTTACATTTCAGCCGAAAAGTCTGTGGGTTATCAATATATAGGAGCAATCAATCTCGCATTTTTTATTGTTATATATTTTCAAACTTTATTTCTCCATATAATGTCGAATTCTAATAATAGTAATTGTTGAAGCATTATACAAAAATATTAATAACATATACACACAAATTGTATTATTATATCATTTTAAAATAATGATTATCATCGAATTTTAATGGTATAAAAACAAATCCATAGACAATATTTTTGAAACAAAAAAAGTCACGATAAAATCAAGATAAAATTATCGAACTTTATTGTTGTGCAATATTGATTCATTCTTTCATTGTTTTAGCTACAGAATTATCTAAAGTAATATTAATAAACGATTATATCTCTTGAAATTGTATCATAAAAGCTTTTTAAAATGTCCTTTGTATAATTTTTATTAATAAAATCTACAAGTTAAAAACAAATTATGATAAAATAAATTATATTAAGAGAGATGTATACGTGTGTGTTATGTGTAAATACAAAGATTTATATAGAAAAATTAAAAACAAACTTCTAAATATTATTCTACATCAAAATTACTGTCAAAAATATATGATTTGCATTTCTCTTGGTAACCGTTATGCAACTCGACAATTATGACTTTCTTTCGTATAGCGGAAATGACGCACAAAGAGAATGCTCAAAAAGCTAAAATCATCTTGAAACACACCGATCACGCTTTCGTTTTCTCTCATCAGTGAAAACTGCTATAAGATTTGTCTCATACCATTAAATAGTTACATAATTGTTTTTGAACTATATTTTTTTATACTCAGTCATGCAAATGAGCAGTTTTTATCTTATAAAGTGATGCGTTAAAAATCATGCAACCGGTAATTATATGCAGAATGCAATCATCTGCAACGTAAATCGCAAATCTTCTGTTTGGAAACAGGAGCAGCGGCTCCATTTCCAAAGAGAGACAAGGTCAACCAGGTACTGCGCAAACCAGTTTTCGTTTCGAGCCATCAGCGCCTTTTTCCAACGACGAGAAAGTTTATTTTTTTCTGCGTATCATTCTGGAAATCTCTCTCATTGTCAGATGAATTAAGTTAAGACTTAGAAAAGCCTACTTTTTGCGAAATAACGACTTTATAAATATAAAACACTACAAATGTCACAATTAAGACATTATTTAATTATTAAATATATTCAGAGCCTGTTGATTGACTTTGTTGCATCTGCTTTTGCATCATAAAAGGGAAAGTATATCTGGTTGCTCATTAACAGGTGCACTCGTAGATAATAATGCTTTTACGTTAGCCGGCCTCCGATGATAAGAATGATCAGAGCCACATGATTATTTCAAGATATTTACATTTCAGCCGAAAAGTCTGTGGGTTATCAATATATAGGAGCAATCAATCTCGCATTTTTTATTGTTATATATTTTCAAACTTTATTTCTCCATATAATGTCGAATTCTAATAATAGTAATTGTTGAAGCATTATACAAAAATATTAATAACATATACACACAAATTGTATTATTATATCATTTTAAAATAATGATTATCATCGAATTTTAATGGTATAAAAACAAATCCATAGACAATATTTTTGAAACAAAAAAAGTCACGATAAAATCAAGATAAAATTATCGAACTTTATTGTTGTGCAATATTGATTCATTCTTTCATTGTTTTAGCTACAGAATTATCTAAAGTAATATTAATAAACGATTATATCTCTTGAAATTGTATCATAAAAGCTTTTTAAAATGTCCTTTGTATAATTTTTATTAATAAAATCTACAAGTTAAAAACAAATTATGATAAAATAAATTATATTAAGAGAGATGTATACGTGTGTGTTATGTGTAAATACAAAGATTTTTACAAAACATTTTTATAATTTCTAATTAACTTGACTAACAATAAGCGTCAGAAATTAATTTGTTTAATAATAAAAAATACAAGAAGATGAACAGCTGTAGTTTAAAATGACGTTTTTACTAAAAATTGTTGAAAAACCCACTAAAAGCAACCTTTTCTCTTTTTTTCATTAAAAAAGAAGAAATTGTGATAAGTGTAAGACTTTTATAATATTTCAAAACTCTTATCATTTGAAATTCTTATCATTTGAATAATGATT
Source organism: Formica exsecta (assembly GCF_003651465.1). Classification (NCBI taxonomy): domain Eukaryota; kingdom Metazoa; phylum Arthropoda; class Insecta; order Hymenoptera; family Formicidae; genus Formica; species Formica exsecta. The sequence continues at coordinate 301,278 of NW_021848510.1, forward strand.
TTTATGCCTTTAATACGTGAATTTGATAAAAATAGCAATACCCCATTTTTATTAAATTTTGATTTGAAGAAGCGCTATTTTTGAGAGTTGACCAAAGTACCAAATAGAAAAGTTTTTTGTTTTGGCGTGTTGATTTTACTTCTTTAGTTTGGACATGCAGATCTGGGACACTCTGTATATACATATTTACATTGTTGTGTATTTATATTGTTTCATCATGACTGAAAATCTAAATTTTGCAGAAACGACGCAACGATCATGCTTCTTTTATTGCACTCGCGTAATTAGTTTAATTTATATTATTATCGAAAACGGTTGCCAATATAAAAAGCGAAAAGAGAGCAAGAGAGGTCATGTAGTTATAAGTATAAAATTCAACTGGATTAATTTCTGTGCATGTAAATTACAGAGCGTTTAATAGTAATTTGCTTCTTTGTAGTTTGTGCTGATGTATGTTATTTTGTACAATCATCATCGCGGAAATTGTGTATTTTGACAGTTTGAACAAGTGCTAAAGATTGATAATTAAACAAGTAATTTTATTTCTTAAGAACGAGTTTTGCTATTGATTGATTTGACATGTCACTATATACAATATTATTTATTCTTTTTTTCACATAAATATATTCCATATCTTACATCTCCTGTATGTATTTAAAATAATAATTAAGTCGAATTAGATTTCAAATAGTTTTAAATAGATTTCAAATAGTTAGTTTAATAGATTTAGTTAATTTAATAGATCTAGATTTGCATAGATAGTATTTATTGATAAATAATAACGTTGAATATTCTGCATTCAACGATTCCTTCCCTTTATCCCCACTTATCTTGAATGTCTCTCGTTCAACGACTCCTTCTCTTTACCCCCACTTTCATAAATCAAGGTTGTTTCCTTATAAAACTGAAAGTACATTCGTACTTACGCTAGTCCTTAAACAAGTCGAGAAAAGTTTACGTATCGATCGAGTGTGTGTTTCAGGACAACAGATATAAATGTGTTTAAATATTACAAATATACACTTTGTAATAAAAATAATCAATGATTTGCAAAACTGTTAAAAACAATCTGTGCTGTGTTCTTAAGTGTATTTGCATATTTTATTTTAAATTATTAACCCTTAGACAGTTCTGACACAAGCTGCACACAAATGCTTGGATCCTTTCGGAGATTGACAATATCTTTTCTCTCCTTTTCTCATCTATATATTTTAAAACAAGTTTTAGTTTGTTAGAACAATTAATCTCTTAATTTCTAAATTCTTCTTTCGGTAAGACTTCCATGTACGATCCACCTCCGATTTTGATGAAATTTTACAGAAATGTAGCACTTATTAAATGTAGTCGAATGCCGCAAGTGCAAATGTACGAAAAAGTCTAATTTCCGAGATATTCAAATTTTAATTATCTGGCCAAATGGACAATTTTTAAGATCTCCATATAAAAAAAAAGACTATTATTTAAAAATATTTCGCTGAAATGTTTCATTTTATTAATGTGTTACAAGACTGTAAACACGAACATGTCATAATATCATTCCCCCAAAAAAAAGAAATAAAAAAAGCTCATTTTCTTACGTTTTTGGATACAATCAGCACATGTAAACAATAATAACATCTAAATAATAATAACTCGCTTCGCGCAGAAAGTTGCAAACCCATGTAAACCGTATAATTATGGAAACGTCGCGGACGGCTGAAATATTGCGGACGATGAAATTTGTTTATCTTGTTTTTTTTTTAATAATATTTTAACACGCTGGTGTTTACATCTTGTAACATTAACTTGTAAAATGAAACATTTTAGCAAAATATTTTTGAATTTTAATCTTTTTTTATATGGAAATCTTAAAAATTGTTCATTTAATAGATAATTAAAATTTGAATATCTCGGAAACTAGATGTTTCCGCACATTCGCATTTGCGGTATTTGACTACATTTAATAAGCATTACATGCCTGTAAAATTTCATCAAAATCGGAGTGGGTCGTATATGGAAGTCTAGCCAAATTAATTAAACAAAAAATTAAGATAAGATGAATATATCGTGCCTGTCTTATTAATACTTTATTGTCAAGCATAACGTTGCGTTTTGCATTCATTTATGCTCACTGAATCTTAAAAATGTTCTTAAAAAGTTCAGACATTTTCTATGCATTTAATAAGGAGTTTTTTAAATTATAATTAGCTAGATGCGCCTATTATCTTCTGGTATCAATTATGATAATTAAAAATTTTGAATAATAAATATCTCGTAAAACCCTCGCGGATAATAAACAAAACTAAAAATACAAAATATTCCGTGCTTTTTCTGATAATTAATATGCAAGAAAATATATATTTATAATGTTAATTATATACAACAAAAAAATAATTCATCTAGTTAACTTGAGACAAAAAATGTCATAAAATAAAGAATATTTTTATAATTCTTAATTATATAATCCGTCCTCTCGTTCTTGTTAGTCTGAAAAAAAATTCTTCTCGAATCTCGAATAAGGCTTCATGCGACTAAACGTTCTTTCTCCTCAACTGAATAGTCTCTACAATTGACCTCTAATCAAACCATTATTATCCATTATACCATTATATTAAATCATGCTAAGATGTGAAACTTTATTTTGAATCACAAATGTAAATTATCTATTTTGAATATTTTATCTGTGTGATATGCTCTTAAAACAAATTTATAATTGTTACTCTAAATTTGTTTTAAGAATGCAAAAAACTTATTAGTCGAAGAAACATGAAATATATTATGGAATTTTTGTAATTAAATACATATATATGTATTTTATTTTCTCATAAATTATTTAAAAATCGCTCAAACATCGTACAAATATAATTTACCTAATATCGCAATATCGCATCTTACCAAGCATAAGCAATTGTTAAACTCTTAAGGAATCTACCACCAGTCCATAGATCCCCACCTTTATACATTACCTCTATACTTACCATTACCAGTATTCCGGGTGAAGCTAGTGCGCTACTAAAACGGGGTCAACACTCAAATGCAGTCTTTGCTGGACTTGTGCTACAGACGGAACGTTCGGTCAAGTTATTATGATATTTGCAATATCATATAAGTATACTTCGTACATAGTGCCATTTCTGCAAATGCATTAATATTGTTAATAAAATTATCTTGAAAATCTGTGAAATTTATCAAATTTTGTTAACGAAGCTATTTTGAAATTTTCTACAAAGTGAAAAGTTGAATTAAAAACTTATTAAAATTCTTTTTAATATTAAAATGATTAATTTTTTTATCAAAAATTGTATTATTTACTAAAATCTCTTTTAAAAATAAAATTTAAATTTAGAATAAAAGTAAAATAAAAAAAAAATATTTTCTATACAATAAAATATAAATTAAAAAAGATAAAGTCACAATATAATCATAAATTCTATATACCAAAAAATAATTATATATAAAAATGTCTATTTCGAATTAATTATCAAATTAAATCATCAAATTTATGTTACGTTTATTGCTTTCTCTGACTCTTTCATTGAAATTAAGTTAATAAAGCTGAAGAATTTAAATTTATATGTAATTTAAATTATTTTCACTTTCAAAATCTTAGATTATAAGGTATTTTAATCTCTACATTATGAAAAGCTGGAATTAATGATGGAATTAAAACCAATACGATCACATGTGAATATTAAACTGATTTAAAAAGATTAATATTTATGTATAGTATTTGAATTATGATTTTTGTCTGCAAATTTAATATTTTTTATCAAATATAAAACATTTTTATTTAATATCTTTCTTTCTAAATAATTTGCTGATATTAAATTAGTTGGAATAATGATGATTATGGTAACAAAAGCAAGTAAGAAAATAATAAAATATACATCGTGTGCTTCATATAATAAAACATGCAGCGAAAAATAAACAAAAAGAACGGCGCGCGCGCGCAAGAAATTTTTAAAAAAACAATAAGCGCTTGCTTATTAAATCGAACGCAAGCAAACGTTAATGAGAATAATATTGTTATGAATATGTGAAAGTGCTCTTATATTTTCGGAAAACTGCATTATTACGTTATTATGCGAGATACTGTAAATTCCTCTCATAACGGTGGCATAAATTGTTAATGATTAACCAATTTTACGACCGGAAGTTTTTCTACATTAACGATGCCACCGCGCAATCGAAAAGGTCAGCCATTCTCTTATAGATCGTCGTGGTTTATGAAAATGCGCAAGGATCCAAAAGGTGACTATTGAAGGACTCCACTTTCACTGACAATAAGAAAAATCAAGAAAATAGTACACAAGATAGAGAATGTGAAAAACTTTGTCACTTTTCTTTTGTCAATTTATTTGTTTATAGATTTGTCTGTGAGTCTTCTGTGTTCAATTCGTCTAGACGTTATCGTATTTTTATTGCAAAAATTAAAAACTAATATATTATCTATTCAATCACAGATATTTTGTTTTGTTATTCTTCAGATTTATCTTAATTCTGCTTGGATTGAGGACAAATTAAACAGAATTTTTTAACGACACAAATTACACAATTTTTCTACATACACAATTACAATTATATTCTACAAACATTACAATAAAACAATAAATTATTTTTTATATTCTCTTCTCTCTTTTTATCTACGCAATTCGTAAAATTACTAGATTTCATTAGACTTAACGAGACGTGCACGCCTTATAAAATCTTTCCTTATGTCACAACATTGTATAAGGAAAATTATTACACACTTGATATTTAAATTCTATGAATTGCTTTGAATATATTAATGTGCAAAAATATTAAATGTGTAATAATTAATGTCATTCATTTCTGGTTACTAATGAAATTACCATATTCATATATACGCATACATTTTCTCTCCTAGATACACACACTTTAACAGCTTTTTTGAGTAAATACAGTCTTATGTGTGACTTTTTTGTGGTTTCCTTGGTATAAATAAAATGTTATTAATTTTCCCTGTAGTTTTCCATGAATGTTTCTTGGTTATTTATTAAAAACTTTATTTATATAAAAATAATGAACCATTAAATTTTTATTAAATATTAAAAATGAGATCTATTTTTAATTTAAACAAGATCCAATATAAAAAATTTTGTCATTAATTTATTTCTTAGAATAGAACTCTTCGAATTTTCGAAAACACTATGGCACAAACGCATCGACCTAGAATTACATTTTCTGGCATTATTTGACGAGACTACATCTTGTACACGCAATGTATCTTATCTATACAGCTGATTCCACCTGACTTCCGTTATGAAAAGATTCTCCTAACGGTAAATAATTCGCGTACCAGTTTTTCCAAAATATATTTAGATATATATTTAGAATTAAGTTTTAAATTCATTTTCAGTTATCATCGGATATCTATTCAATTTTTGCATATACAGGGTGCGGCATTTATAGTGACGCGGGCATATTTTTCGGAAATGAAGTGAGATATCAAAAACGTTTTTTTTTTTTTTTTTAAATCACTCCCGACTTCGTTTCCGAAAAATATGCCCGCGTCACTATAAATGCCGCACCCTGTATATGTATGTATATGTATATATATATATTAGGTGATAAAATGTAGCTTAAGTGATAATAAGAGTCAAAATAGGTATATTAAAATTGTAAATTTGTAATTGTACATTGGAATATTGTACTCACCGAATAAATTAAACAAAGCACACTTTACAAAAAGCAGTAGTGATCAATAATGAGAACAATTATATGCGGGAACAATTATTTCTGATTAACTAATTGTGAATCTAGTTCTGTTAGAATCTCTGGTTAAATATGATTAATAAACAAAGCTTTACCTAATAACTATTATAAGTATCTGTCATTTAACAGTAGGAACGAGGAACATTCATCTTCTATTGAGCAATGTCCGGCATTGAACAACCTTTCTCTATATATACAGTGATTATAAGCGTGACTACAAATAGTTTCTGTAATGCCGTATCCTACTTTAAAAAATCGTAGAGTAAAACCTCCTATATATCTACATATATATTCTTTCCACAAAAGTTTACTTTTAAAGAGTCGCAAATATTTCATTTGACATCGAATTAACATCAAAAATCAAATATTAAAGTAAAGTTGAAATTCTGATCCAATCGACATTAAAATAGTACAAATTATTGACAAATCTTTGACTAATATTTCAATATAATTTAAACATTAAATCAACCACAATTAATTATATTCAAATGCTTTGTGTCAAGATTAAGACTTCTAAACAATATCATCTCAATAGATTCTCTAAAAGTCGAAATAGCCTTGGTCATTAGATAATTTTATTTAGATATTATAATCACGAAAATTAAAATAAGAATTCTACTAATTTTATTAAATAGAAACAATTTAGAACGAATTAGAATAGGCAATTAGGACCCAGCGCAGTGTATAGAGCGCAATTGATTTTATTAAAGAGAGAAAAACATATATAATAAAATTAGCGAACGTTTCGGTCTTTTTTTGAGACCATCCTCAGCGCAGACAAAAATAATAAATATCAATTTATATAGTGTTAAATAAAAATCGACATTAAAATCGCAAATAAAGTTGGTAAATAGTTAAAAATAAAATAAAAGCGTCATTATTGTCAAGAGTAAAACGCCGGATAACAAGTCTTATAACCCTTGACAATAATGATAGCTTCATTTTATTTTTAACTATTTACCAACTTTATTTGCGATTTTAATGTCAATTTTTATTTAACGCTATATAAATTGATATTTATTGTTTTTGTCTGCGCTGAGGATGGTCTCAAAAAAAGACCGAAACGTTTGCTAATTTTATTATATATGTTTTTCTCTCTTTAATAAAATCAATACACTACGCTGGCTCCTAATTGCCTATTCTAATTCGTTCTAAATTGTTAATATTTCGGAGCCTGTTCTATTTGTCTTAATTTTTGATGTTTATTAAATAGAAAGCACTTAAAAAGAGAATAAACACATAGAAATGCATATCACTAAAGAAAATATTAGAAATAGAAATAAATATTAAAAAATATTAAGAAATTGAAATTATTTTATTTCAAAACAAAAATAAAATATAATAGATTAACGCATCATGAATTAGGAAATTAATCTATTCCGTTCTCATATTTGAAGTAAAATAATTCCAAATTGCTCTTCCTAATATTTAATATTATTTATTTCTCGTTTTAATATTTTTTCTATTGTGTGTTGTGCCTAATAGTGAGAGCACTTATCAGCGCACCGATCTATGCGTAAGTATCTCGTAAATAAATATCCATATATCCAAAATTTTTAATTTTACCACTATAATAATATATAATTTTTATTATTCATGTAAATTTGTATCAAATTTATTACTAATAATAATAAAAATATAATTTACAATCAATTTAGATAATTTTAGACAATACAAAACATTCAAAAATAATAAAACAATATGGCACAAAAATCGACTTTTAATTCGTCCCAACGGGCTTTCAACCGCTTAGACATCGAATCAACGTTAAACTGACATTACACTTCTAACTGGATTGAGCATTAGATGTTTATATAAAAGCATTCCATAGAAATAAAACTTTCAGAATACAAAATTTCTTTATGCAAAGATTCAATAACATATCGCATATCAACATAAAGAAATGGATAAATTTATAATTTATAAATAATTCAAAAGTTCGATTTCGAAGATAAAATATAATCTTGAATGCTTATATATTTATATTTGCAAAACAAAATTTAATTAATTAGCAAAAAAAATGTGATTAATTTGAAAATGTAACATTATAACTAAAAATAACTAAATTAATAACATTGACATCTTCTTATTAGATCATCAGCATTATAGTTGGAAAAAAATTGGATTGTATTAATAAAAAGGGATAAAGTTCCGAAAACAATAAATCTCCGATTGCGCTGAAATTTTAATCAAAGCTTGTCCTTGACTTGAGTATAAAGCACCTTGAGGGTTTTTTGCCGACGAAGCCCCCTTTGCTCCCTATGCTCCCTCAAAGTTCCAAAAATTTTTACTGTATATCACCGAAAATATTGATTTTACGAAAAAAAGTTTTAGGCAAAAAATAAAGCCCCTAAAAAATTCTACAAAAAAGGTTATATACATTTTTTTACATAAACCCATTATTTTAGAAGTTACGTGATAAAATAATAATTTTAACGCTATCGTGTTAATACAATGTATTGGATCTGATTCATAGGGAAATATATTAATAGATTTCCTTCAGTTGTAGATTCCCAAATCAATTTCTTCTTGTAAACCCATGTGAAACCTCACTTTGCATTAAAAATTATATGCGTGGAGGCAGTGTGTTCCGCCCGCCCTACGGGGGAGCTCCACTACCAAAGAACTAGACACATTGGTACAATATATTTTTACACGAGAACGTTAAAATTATTATTTTATTACATAACACCCAAAATAATGGGTAAAAAATGTACATAACCTTTTTTGTTCAATTTTTTAAGAGCTTTATTTTTTGTTTGAAATTTTTTTCTCTAAAATCAATATTTTTGGTGATATACAGTAAAAATGTTTGGAACTTTGAGGGGACATAGAGGGCAAACGGGGCTTCGTCGAAAAAAAACCCTCAAGATGCTTTATACTCAAGTCAAGGACAAGCTTTGATTAAAATTTCAGCGCCATCGGAGGTTTATCATTTTCGGAACTGTATCCATAAAAAGTTGCGTAATAAGTTAAATTGCATCCATTTAAATATGATGGCCTTTATTTGAATTGTAAAACATAGGAATTAATAATTTTTGGTTCACTATTATACATAAATGCGTGGGGATATGTAGGAGTAGTGTTATATTAAAAAAGTTTGCATAGTTAGAAAGCTGTCAGTCTTCGCGTAGCGCGTATTGGAGAATACGTCTTGATAAAATCTACAGAAAATGTCTATAATAATCGCATATAATAACTTTGAAACTTCTTTGAATCTATAATATACACAGTGTTTTATATAGTTTGTATTTTTTTGTTAATACATTTTATTTATGACATTTTATTTGTGACAATTAATCCAATGTGTGATATTTAAAACAGTTAGAAGAATATCTCGGTGGACCGTGAAAACAACTTTTCTTTAAATTTCTGATAATTAATTGAATTATTTCTTTTGTGATCGGAAAAATATTTATAAAGAAGAAATTGTATCAAAAAAAATTTGAATACATTTCAAGTATTTTATGGAAGAAAAAAAAATGTTGCAAGTTTGATTAGTGTGGTATGTAATAGTGGTATATATAAAAAAAATATCAAACATACATATCAAATAATGATAAAATATAATTTAAAAAAAAAATACAGATATAAACGAAAATACAACACGCGATATGCTCTCTGTGTGATTTAAACCAATTTTAAAATAAAGAGAATTAAATATCAAAAATGTTTCTTAACAAAATTAAATTAGTCAATCAAAATTTAATTAAAAGTTACACACTATATTTAAACTCATATTTGCATAATACTTTTTAATGTAGATTAAATTAGCTTAATAAAATCAAAGATAACTTTTCTATTAAATAACATAGAATTTAAATAATTAATTGAATATGACTTTATACTTCTTAAAACAATATGATTTTAATTGACATTGGATATTGATATAATCCAAATTATGTACAATCGTATAAATATAATTCTTTGTTTGAGAAAATGATAAATAATATGATTGATACGGGTAATGGAGAGAAATATATTATATAGAGCACACACAATATGTGTTAATAACCCTCTACGAGGGTCTCATTTCATAAATAATACACAATTTGGCAACGCCACGGACTGAATGATGCAATCCCAACGAAATTTTTGGACAATTGTAGTGGAGAATTTGAAAAAGCGATATGCGGCTTAAAAACTTCCATAGTGCATATCATTGTGAATTGATGAATGTTAGAAATGGCCTCTGCAAACGCCTCACTGTGCTCCTGTACTGTGACGCGTAAAGATCAACGATCGTACATCAAGATTGAAACTTTACGTGACCAAAAATCCAACTGACATTCACAGTGCTTTGCGTGAAGTTTGTGATAATCAGACAGTATTCTATATTTTGACGAACGATTTGCAGAAAAGAAAAATTTCGGCCCGATGTACGATCGTTGATCTTCACGTATCACTGTACCTGAGACGTCTGCAGAGATCATTTCTAACACTCGTCAATTCACAATGACACGCACTATGGAAGTTTTTTAAACCACGTATCGCTTCTTCAAGTTCTTCACTACTATTACTGTGCAAAAATTTAGTTGAGATTACACCATCCAGTCCGCAGCGTTATCATATTGTGCATTATTTATGAAATGACTCTCATACTTTCTTCTGTGCAACTATTTTTTGTTAAACTCACTCTAACTCTTTTTATCTTTTATAATTACAATTACAAATAGTTTCATGTAAACGTCAAAGTCATAAGTAATATATAACTAATAATTAAAGTGCACATGATTACATATTGAAAATTAAATTCTTATTCCAATGTACATATGTACAATAGAATGTACAAAGTGTTTATACAAATGACATTAAAGGAAAATAAGATCGACTGAGAGAAAGAACATTTATCAATCTAGAATTCGAATTTTAAATATTCAAAAATGGATTTTGGGCCTTTCGGACATGATAAAAACGATAGAGATCTTCATTTTTGCTAATGGTTACTCCTAATTACCGAAAATCATTAAGAGCGCCTTATTTCTTATGCGTTATATGCATATATTCAAAGTATACAAAATTCCAAAGCCTTTCCTTTGCTAGGGCTACTTTAAAAAATAAGTTCGTTGTGTTTGTCGTTCTTTAATTGTTTTTTAAAAGCAAACAAATTGTTTTACTATTACATATAATTTCTTTTTCAGCTTTCCAAATTACTCTGTAAATGTTACAAAAAAGCAAATGCGTATGCAATTTAACAAAAATAATTACTTATTTGCATTTCTTTGTTTTAAACGCCAGAAATTATTTTCTAATATAAACATAATTACAAATTATAAATTCAATTTAATTAATATTGGAAAATAAATTCATGTAAAGAATCTACCATCAATGGGGAATTAGTCGCTAACTGTTTTCAACAGTTTTTTTTTCAAAATCTATTTATTTTAAAAAAGTCTACTTCACTTTTGATATTAGAAACTCTCTGAATTGTTGAGATTGTCATTCAAAGCCACGGTTTATAAAATGTAACATATAAAAAGAAATTTGTGTTTGGTTGCTTTCTTATAAATACTCTATATTTTTTATTATAATGTAAACTAAAAATCTATTTTTTGTGCAGAATTACAAGTAAATTTCATGTATTACTAAAGTAAAAGATAAGTCACATCATATTGCTAAAACATATGTAATAAGACATAAGAGATATGGCACTCCTTGTGATTATTCTCGATAATAAAGAGTAACTATTATCTATTAGTAAAAATGAATTTCATCACTGTTTTTGCTATATCCGAAAGTCCGAAACGGAACCGAAGAAATTCATTTGTAGATATTTAGAATTAAGATCCCAGATTGACAACCCAGATTCTCTTTGTGAGTAATAAAACAATATTTATTTCTATCAAACTAGAATATTATTTTTTCATCTCGCAATTACAAATTCCCGCGAAATATCTGCAAATCTCTAGACTTCTGGAAATTACATCTACTACATTGACGATTTATACATACACGGAAAAAAAAAAATGCTGTTGCTTCAATTAAAGTCTACGTCACGGGCTGCCACAAACATACATAGTTCATTCAATGATATTTTTATTAAACCAAATATCTGGATTATTAAAACAACTATCCAGATATTTGACGTAGACTTTAATTGAAGCAACAGCATTTTTTCCGTCTAGTATATGTAATATTACCGTCACGTCATTCAATATTCTTATATAAATGTTAAATAGAGCTATTACAGATATATATTGATCATCATCAGAACTAGATTTTTCTGTAGAGATGTTTATGTAAGAATACATATGTAATTTAATGTTACGATGTTATGCAAAATATATGATATGCAAAAAGCAAGTTTTTATTAACATTTATTAATTGCTGTTGATAACCTTAATTCGAAAAACATCATCCACACCAATGTCGTTCTATCTTTGCTCAACTTTCAGTAAATAACAAAGATAAAATGACGCTCATGAGTGCAAATGGGTGACGTTCTTAAACGCAGACCTGAAAAGATCTGATAAGCATGATTTTGATCAATATCCATATTATTTTGTTGTGTTATTTTATTTTTCTAGGAATTAGTTAATCGCAATTCGTGTTTCTGAGAATTTTAGTGAGTATTCCCTGTGCAATAAATATAATTCACGAATGTTTCTTTCATCAATTTAATTATGCCAACTGAATTGATAAGTGCCACAACAATCGTATTCGTTGTTTATTGCAAATAAGAAAGGCAGTTTGTCACTCCACCTTCGTCGAAACAATAAACTCAAGCCAGCAAAAAAAAAAGAATTACCTGAGCAACTTCCATTGTTCTCGCTTTTTTTTTCTTCTTAACATTGTCTCTGAAATAACTTAGATAAATCATATTTTGGCATTTATTACTTCAGCGAATACATATATGACTCATCACAAAATTTTTCATATTTCCTTTTAATCATTTTCTCCACATTATTTAGTTTGTTGCCGGAGAGTTAATATGTTTTGTTATTAGAAATGAAAATCTATTAAGAAACTATTAAGAAACTATAAATAAATCTATTAAGTAGATTGATATATTTGTTAAACCAATTAATTGCCAATAACAAAAGTATTCCGAAATTAAAAATTCGAGATATCAATCTCTGCTAAAAGCTAAATTTTAAAACAGAATTGAACACAATTTGAAATTTTCCTCTATTATTTTTCTTTTCTTTCTACAGTAACATTTTGAAATACTAGTCGCTTGAAGACTAGTCAGTGTTTGGATTATCCAAAACAGAAATATATTACAGTTCGATCGCTGAATGAACAGTCCTCGCCGTTGCGCAAGATGGTGCAGCAAAATGCAGTGATCGTGAGGAATGCC
>NW_021848510.1:314313-333204 GCF_003651465.1 Formica exsecta
CGCCAAGTTTTATGTACCGGAGAAACCAATACTCGACGGCCTGAACATGACCGTCCCGAAGGGTACCATGTAAGTGATCGCTATTTATTGAATTTACCAAAAAGATTAATCATTTCTCGAGTTTCGCTTTAAACCAATTAAATGCAATTAAGATTTCCCAAGAAAGAAGTTGAAAAAGACGTTCAACGCGTGAAAAAAGTACGATAAAGCAACAATTGTATACGATTTATAAATAGATTATTCGTGTAATTTTCAACATTATTCGACGAATACAAAAAAAATCTTCATACGATACTGTGATACTTCTCGTATAAAGCCGGTATTATTTCAATTGCTCCGTCCATCGACTCGTTGAAAGTGGCCTGCAAATTGTCGTCACGCACTTTTCTGCGTACATTCACCGATTGCTGAAATTGCTGTCAATTGCACAATAACGGACACCGATAATCGCGTAACTTTCTAATAACCGTTCAGATAAGAAAATTTTTGGATTCTATCTCGGAATTTTATAATCTCGCTTTGTTGTACTACCAGTCAATTAAAGTAGTTTAATATTTCGCGATATTGTATTGCAAAATATATATATATATATATGTAGGTTTATTCATTACATTCTCAAATACCTGCTATATTTACTAGAATTAGGATCCAATAATAAGAGAATAAAAATGTATCACAACATATATGTTCAAATACTGTTTAACATTTTTGCGCGTTTTGCACACGCGCACACTTGTAATTAATCCCTAAGAGTGCGTTAGAAAGTCTTATAGATTTATTTGTAGATTCGAATGTATGCGTGTATGTGAATGGATTGAAACGAGTACCTAACATCTAAGATCTGATCGTTTATTACCAGAATCGATCATGCGTTGTCGACGCGTTTTCTGAAAATTCAATCCTGAAGAATTCTCCGAGATTTTCTTCTCGCAGTGCCCTGACATCAGGACATCCTGGGAATCGTTTATTTTAATCCCCTTGATAATATTTCCATAGGATTTTCCGACGGCAAGACTTCATCTACTGCTTCCAGAATCTCGTCTATCGCCGATATATCATTTATCCTTGCCTTTACATTTTCACGTGAATTTATCTCGATTTTCTTTTTTGACGCGTGATGAATTTTTTGTTTTTTGCCTTTGCTCTCATCCGAGGGAACGAGAGTCTGTAACATTCTTCGAGAAGGAGTCCTTGGTTTATCTATTACGTTTGTCTTCGAGAATTTATGAAATATGACACGTGTTTTATCTTGTTTTTCTTTTTCAATTTTTTTTAAAGTGCTCGTAATGTTCTTGCCTGATAAAATTGCATATATTTTTCTTGCCTCACTAGATCGGTTTCCATGATCCGCGAAACCAGTGAAAGACTTGTCATGGAAGATCCTTGTGAATTTGTTTGTTTTTGAGATTTCTTGATTATTCAGATCACTTTTAACTTCGGTAGATTTGTTTTTTATAAAGTTTTGACTGCTTAAATTATTAAGATTTATAGCGGTAGAATTTTTATTCTTGAAATTATGGCTACTGATATTATTTAATAATCGTGAATGACTCATAATTCGCGTTTCAACTGTAGACGCAAGTTTATTAATCGTTATATTTTTGTCTGTTCTTTGAGTTTTATTCTTATCCATCTCAGTCTTATCAGGTTTACGAAAATTATTTATCTCCTCTGCATTTAACATCGTTGTTTTCTTAATCTTGATCTCTTCATCGTTTGAAATGCCGTTTCTGCTTTTATCTCTTGAAAAATTATCCTCAGAATTCTTACTCTTTTCAGCATGTTGTTGTTGATTCTTTTTTTCTAGAAGAAATTGTGCTTGTTTCTGTAAATTTAAGAGTCTCCATCTAAAACTGTCATCGTGCAATTGTCGCCATTTTACATCAAGTAATCTGATTAACCGCGACAAACTATCTTGAATCGACTTGATATATTTGAAAAACAGTTTAGTTCTTGAATTTAATCTCTGTCTTTCAAGCGTAAATTCGACATTGGAAAGAATCTGAGAAGGTACGTAATATTCAAGTTCTTGATCAAGATTCATGGAGTTTTGATATCTTCGAGGAACAACAAAATGTAAATCTTCATGATGGATCGAATCTTGATTAATTATTCTCTTTCCACATTCTTGTATCAGCAATACCACAAGCCGCAAGATTTCGCTGATATCATCAACCTGCTCAAAAGATTAAAAACTCATTAATCAAAATAATTCATTTTAATTAAAATATTTGAAGTCTGATAATCCAACATGTCTCGATAAATATTAAAAAACTAAATTAAATTTGCGATAATCTACTAATTTGCATATGATGAATGGTCGGGACGTCATGTTTTTTTGTAAAATCATTATTACGCACGGTTCTGCAAAATATTTCTTTCAGTACGCGTTTTCTCGTATTTATTGAATTCATTTATCATACTAGCGTTGGCAATCAAAGTTGCCACTTTGCCGAAATTTACCTCTGAAAAAGAATAAACCTTTTAATTATATTAATACGAAAAATTTTCACTTTTTAAATTCTAATTATAATTTCTGGCGTGTTTTTATATTGATTATTATATACGAAATTAGATACATTTTTTATATTGCGATTTTCAGCCATTTTATTTTTGTAAAGTTATTACGCGACAAGTAAAGAAAATTTGAAGTAAATTAAAAAATGTAACTAAAAATAAGTATGAAAATAATTAATAATCTCTATGAGTTTAAGAAGAATATACTCTTTACTTTTATATTTATCTCACCTATATATGTATATCAAAAACAAACCAACTCACCAAAACAATCCTGTTCATGATCAGTCCTGTTAATAATCTCGATAATCTTCTCTCCCAAATCCAAGTAAATTCGCTGCTTTGCATTTGCTATTTTTAATTTCTCGATCAATTCGTCGAGATCATCACCGACACCTGCTTTATTCGCGTGCAGATTTATCGATACCGCGTCGTCATCGATCATAGATATCGATCCATGGACCGGCAGAGAGGAGAGAACTCCTCCTGCGAGCAGCAGAATCGCGATGATATTAATAATCATCGTGCCGCTGCAAAACTGAAGCGAGTTTCGGGTTCGCTCGATGATTTTATGGCTTGTGCCAGATTACGATATCATCTTCAGTTATCGCGATCTAACGGGAACAAAAGAATCACTCTGGCAGTGCCTAAGAGGGAAAAGAGATCGATCGATTTCCCAATCTTAGCCAACGATTTCGGATTACATAGGTGTATTGTTCTTTATATTAATATTTATGCGCATATATGTATATTACACAGTTTTCTATTATTTAGATAAAAGTAATTCGATAAACTATTTAGATAAGATAATTGCTCCATCTTATCTCTCTTTTTATTTAGATTATCAAAGCATATATTATCCTGATTATTATGTTAGATGAAAGAAGTATTTTCTTCTTTAAAGATAATATTTAGCGAGTTTAGTCTTTGTTTGTGCACACAAATATATAGAATTTCGCTTTTGCATAACATCGATACCTTTTTATTTGCAAATGCATATATGTTACCAGATAGAAATCGTCAAACGACTAGAAGTTATCTAAGCAGAACGTATACATAACATGTATATATGATTATACCAAAAATTATATATCAAAATTATGTAATAAATATTACATATTTATTACATATTTATTACATATTTGAATATTTTCCGGACAAAGTCAAATATTAAAGTTTTGTCAAAAATTTAATTTTTTAATTTTTCTCTTATGAACAAATATATTGAACGTGTAGTAGTGTTAAGTTTATTTTTCGATATTTCATTACGAACTTTCGAAAATTGAGATTTTGCACACATAGGCACCACTGTGCCACTCGGTATAGTCGGCCGCTAATCGTTTTCGCCAACGAGCGATCGTTATACGTTCGTATGTATTTAATGATCAAAGTCATCCGAGATTGTGACCAACGCTTTATTAACGATTCGCCACTTGCCATCCCGTATTGCCTGATTACAATTTGCGAGGAAAATCGTAAATGTTATTGTTCTTCGACGAGGCACAAAACGCGAACAGATAAGGCGGATAAATGAGGCTTTCAATGGGAATGTCCATAAGGGGAAGTTATTATTACGCGAAATCATTTACTGCGAAACTAACGGAAGTTTATCTTCAATCTTACGTGTATACATTCATGCTCGATACCACGTGTCATCTAAAATAAAAGATTAACCATTGCTAGAGCAATCCGTTTCTCTTATCTTGCCCGAAACAGATACGGACTCTTGGGTGCAAGTGGATGCGGCAAGACGACATTGTTATCCTGCATCGTCGGAGTTAAACATATCGACTCGGGAGAGATATGGGTTCTGGGAGGAAAACCAGGCCAACTGGGCTCCGGAATTCCTGGACCTCGTGTGGGCTACATGCCGCAGGAAATAGGTTTGGTCGGAGAGTTCTCCGTGAGCGGTGCCCTTTATTACTTCGGCAGGATTAATGGACTCGAGGACGAGGAAATCGGTAAGAATAAAAAAATATTGTGTCGCTGCATATAATATATTGCATGCTGCTGAAAGCTTCAACTTCATGAGATACTCTTGAGTTGATTTCAATTTCTATTTTGAATCTCTCGCGCTTGTTTGCGAGCTTTTATGGCGTGGCGTAAGTTATTTCGAAACGCTATGATCTTTGCGTTTATTGTTTCTAAGAGACAAAACAGAAATTCCTTTCGGAATTACTCCAGCTGCCGCCGGCAAATCATCTAATAAAAAACATGAGCGGAGGTCAACAAAGGAGGGTCTCCTTCGCTGCTGCGTTGATTCACAGTCCCGAATTCCTGATTTTGGACGAACCCACTGTAGGTCTGGATCCAATTTTGAGCAACAAGCAAGTAGATTTCGTTCTCTCTTTAAATACCTTACATATATACCGGGAATAGTAGAAAAATATTCAAATATTATTTTTCTTTTTGTGCAGTATCTGGATATATTTAACCAAGATAGCTAGGGAAGAAGGCGTCACCGTGTTAATCACGACACATTATATTCAAGAGGCTAAAGATTCTCATGTGGTGAGTTTTATTCTTTATTGATCTTATTTCGTTGAATATTTTCAATATATCTTCGATGCTACGCAGATCGGTTTGATGAGAAGTGGTAAATTGTTGGCGGAATCGTCGCCGCAGGAATTGCTTGAGCGATTTCAATGCTCATCTTTGGAGGAAGCGTTCCTGGGACTGTGCCAGGCACAAAATGCTACGATGGTCGCAAATGCTTCGGTGGTCGAAGCAACCAAAGATACCGAAGATGACGTGTCTCATCAAGATGAAGATAGTTATAAACTAATGAAAGTATGTATGAATTAATTTATACTGTTTTTATTGCTATACAAAAGAACAATATACATAAATCATTAATGTACATAATTATTAATATTTAAACAAAAATAAATTGTGTGTATTAAGGATCGAATCGCAGAGTACAGAGCGAAATTGGCATATAATGTCTCGGCATCGAGAAGATTCAAGGCTTTGATGGGGAAAAACGCCATACAATTTATCCGTTTTTATTCGTAAGTAATTGTCAATAATTAACTTTCTCATGAGGAGAGTGTATTATATATATATAAGAAAAGTTTTAATTGTTTTAATCTCGACTTTTGTCATTTTTTTAAACAATAAATGCACGTTGCATACAAAATGTTATATTTCGACAAATTCGATTTTATAAATCGTTGCACGAGATTCACGTGACAATAATAATGATAATGATAATGATAAACAGCATATTTTTTCAGAGGTATAATTTTCGCGGTAATATTCCCGCTGTTAGAAACCGCTTCATTTTTTATTGGGGTCGGTGGTGATCCGAGAGATTTGAAGATTGGTATCATTAATCGCGAAGCTGGTAACTGCGATTATGGCAACAACATCGGTAACGTCTGGTACGACGAAGAAGATTTCACCTGCCACTTTAGTAATCTCAGCTGTAGATTTCTTTACGAGTATGGCGATTCTATCGCAGAACAGGTACAATTATTTGAAAATCGATCATATGTAACTTTTTTTCTTTTGGCATTTTTCCGCGGATTTATTTGGACATAAATCAATGATGATATTATTGCTAAAACACTGATGCATGCGTGTTCCTTGGCGAATCGTTGTGATAGAAAATCTGAAATTTATTAATGTAAAATATATGAAAAAAACATTTTTCATGTACAATAACTTATATTTTTGAGTAAGGAAAAATTGTTATTAAAATTTCATTTTCAGGAATTTTATGACGACATGTCTGACGCGACTCACGATGTACGCGATGGTGAACTCGTCGGTGTGATGTATTTCCACCATAATTTCTCTGAAGCATTACAGAGACGAATTGCAGATATCACAAATGCTAAGACAAAAGACATTATATCCAGTGAGATTGACGTATTTCTTGATATGGGTGGTACGTATATAAATTATTTATGTTTCATAATAAAGTTAAGAAATTTTTAGGTAATTTAAAAGAGAAAGAGAGAGAGAGAGAGAGAGAGAGAGAAAAAGAAGAAAATTATTTCGAGTAAAAAAACGTAGAAAGAACTTAATAAATTAAGACACAAGCTATTTTAGATTCCAAACATCTTAACTACGCCAAGTTTTATGTACCGGAGAAACCAATACTCGACGGCCTGAACATGACCGTCCCGAAGGGTACCATGTAAGTGATCGCTATTTATTGAATTTACCAAAAAGATTAATCATTTCTCGAGTTTCGCTTTAAACCAATTAAATGCAATTAAGATTTCCCAAGAAAGAAGTTGAAAAAGACGTTCAACGCGTGAAAAAAGTACGATAAAGCAACAATTGTATACGATTTATAAATAGATTATTCGTGTAATTTTCAACATTATTCGACGAATACAAAAAAAATCTTCATACGATACTGTGATACTTCTCGTATAAAGCCGGTATTATTTCAATTGCTCCGTCCATCGACTCGTTGAAAGTGGCCTGCAAATTGTCGTCACGCACTTTTCTGCGTACATTCACCGATTGCTGAAATTGCTGTCAATTGCACAATAACGGACACCGATAATCGCGTAACTTTCTAATAACCGTTCAGATAAGAAAATTTTTGGATTCTATCTCGGAATTTTATAATCTCGCTTTGTTGTACTACCAGTCAATTAAAGTAGTTTAATATTTCGCGATATTGTATTGCAAAATATATGTAGGTTTATTCATTACATTCTCAAATACCTGCTATATTTACTAGAATTAGGATCCAATAATAAGAGAATAAAAATGTATCACAACATATATGTTCAAATACTGTTTAACATTTTTGCGCGTTTCGCACACGCGCACACTTGTAATTAATCCCTAAGAGTGCGTTAGAAAGTCTTATAGATTTATTTGTAGATTCGAATGTATGCGTGTATGTATGTGAATGGATTGAAACGAGTACCTAACATCTAAGATCTGATCGTTTATTACCAGAATCGATCATGCGTTGTCGACGCGTTTTCTGAAAATTCAATCCTGAAGAATTCTCCGAGATTTTCTTCTCGCAGTGCCCTGACATCAGGACATCCTGGGAATCGTTTATTTTAATCCCCTTGATAATATTTCCATAGGATTTTCCGACGGCAAGACTTCATCTACTGCTTCCAGAATCTCGTCTATCGCCGATATATCATTTATCCTTGCCTTTACATTTTCACGTGAATTTATCTCGATTTTCTTTTTTGACGCGTGATGAATTTTTTGTTTTTTGCCTTTGCTCTCATCCGAGGGAACGAGAGTCTGTAACATTCTTCGAGAAGGAGTCCTTGGTTTATCTATTACGTTTGTCTTCGAGAATTTATGAAATATGACACGTGTTTTATCTTGTTTTTCTTTTTCAATTTTTTTTAAAGTGCTCGTAATGTTCTTGCCTGATAAAATTGCATATATTTTTCTTGCCTCACTAGATCGGTTTCCATGATCCGCGAAACCAGTGAAAGACTTGTCATGGAAGATCCTTGTGAATTTGTTTGTTTTTGAGATTTCTTGATTATTCAGATCACTTTTAACTTCGGTAGATTTGTTTTTTATAAAGTTTTGACTGCTTAAATTATTAAGATTTATAGCGGTAGAATTTTTATTCTTGAAATTATGGCTACTGATATTATTTAATAATCGTGAATGACTCATAATTCGCGTTTCAACTGTAGACGCAAGTTTATTAATCGTTATATTTTTGTCTGTTCTTTGAGTTTTATTCTTATCCATCTCAGTCTTATCAGGTTTACGAAAATTATTTATCTCCTCTGCATTTAACATCGTTGTTTTCTTAATCTTGATCTCTTCATCGTTTGAAATGCCGTTTCTGCTTTTATCTCTTGAAAAATTATCCTCAGAATTCTTACTCTTTTCAGCATGTTGTTGTTGATTCTTTTTTTCTAGAAGAAATTGTGCTTGTTTCTGTAAATTTAAGAGTCTCCATCTAAAACTGTCATCGTGCAATTGTCGCCATTTTACATCAAGTAATCTGATTAACCGCGACAAACTATCTTGAATCGACTTGATATATTTGAAAAACAGTTTAGTTCTTGAATTTAATCTCTGTCTTTCAAGCGTAAATTCGACATTGGAAAGAATCTGAGAAGGTACGTAATATTCAAGTTCTTGATCAAGATTCATGGAGTTTTGATATCTTCGAGGAACAACAAAATGTAAATCTTCATGATGGATCGAATCTTGATTAATTATTCTCTTTCCACATTCTTGTATCAGCAATACCACAAGCCGCAAGATTTCGCTGATATCATCAACCTGCTCAAAAGATTAAAAACTCATTAATCAAAATAATTCATTTTAATTAAAATATTTGAAGTCTGATAATCCAACATGTCTCGATAAATATTAAAAAACTAAATTAAATTTGCGATAATCTACTAATTTGCATATGATGAATGGTCGGGACGTCATGTTTTTTTGTAAAATCATTATTACGCACGGTTCTGCAAAATATTTCTTTCAGTACGCGTTTTCTCGTATTTATTGAATTCATTCATCATACTAGCGTTGGCAATCAAAGTTGCCACTTTGCCGAAATTTACCTCTGAAAAAGAATAAACCTTTTAATTATATTAATACGAAAAATTTTCACTTTTTAAATTCTAATTATAATTTCTGGCGTGTTTTTATATTGATTATTATATACGAAATTAGATACATTTTTTATATTGCGATTTTCAGCCATTTTATTTTTGTAAAGTTATTACGCGACAAGTAAAGAAAATTTGAAGTAAATTAAAAAATGTAACTAAAAATAAGTATGAAAATAATTAATAATCTCTATGAGTTTAAGAAGAATATACTCTTTACTTTTATATTTATCTCACCTATATATGTATATCAAAAACAAACCAACTCACCAAAACAATCCTGTTCATGATCAGTCCTGTTAATAATCTCGATAATCTTCTCTCCCAAATCCAAGTAAATTCGCTGCTTTGCATTTGCTATTTTTAATTTCTCGATCAATTCGTCGAGATCATCACCGACACCTGCTTTATTCGCGTGCAGATTTATCGATACCGCGTCGTCATCGATCATCGATATCGATCCATGGACCGGCAGAGAGGAGAGAACTCCTCCTGCGAGCAGCAGAATCGCGATGATATTAATAATCATCGTGCCGCTGCAAAACTGAAGCGAGTTTCGGGTTCGCTCGATGATTTTATGGCTTGTGCCAGATTACGATATCATCTTCAGTTATCGCGATCTAACGGGAACAAAAGAATCACTCTGGCAGTGCCTAAGAGGGAAAAGAGATCGATCGATTTCCCAATCTTAGCCAACGATTTCGGATTACATAGGTGTATTGTTCTTTATATTAATATTTATGCGCATATATGTATATTACACAGTTTTCTATTATTTAGATAAAAGTAATTCGATAAACTATTTAGATAAGATAATTGCTCCATCTTATCTCTCTTTTTATTTAGATTATCAAAGCATATATTATCCTGATTATTATGTTAGATGAAAGAAGTATTTTCTTCTTTAAAGATAATATTTAGCGAGTTTAGTCTTTGTTTGTGCACACAAATATATAGAATTTCGCTTTTGCATAACATCGATACCTTTTTATTTGCAAATGCATATATGTTACCAGATAGAAATCGTCAAACGACTAGAAGTTATCTAAGCAGAACGTATACATAACATGTATATATGATTATACCAAAAATTATATATCAAAATTATGTAATAAATATTACATATTTATTACATATTTATTACATATTTGAATATTTTCCGGACAAAGTCAAATATTAAAGTTTTGTCAAAAATTTAATTTTTTAATTTTTCTCTTATGAACAAATATATTGAACGTGTAGTAGTGTTAAGTTTATTTTTCGATATTTCATTACGAACTTTCGAAAATTGAGATTTTGCACACATAGGCACCACTGTGCCACTCGGTATAGTCGGCCGCTAATCGTTTTCGCCAACGAGCGATCGTTATACGTTCGTATGTATTTAATGATCAAAGTCATCCGAGATTGTGACCAACGCTTTATTAACGATTCGCCACTTGCCATCCCGTATTGCCTGATTACAATTTGCGAGGAAAATCGTAAATGTTATTGTTCTTCGACGAGGCACAAAACGCGAACAGATAAGGCGGATAAATGAGGCTTTCAATGGGAATGTCCATAAGGGGAAGTTATTATTACGCGAAATCATTTACTGCGAAACTAACGGAAGTTTATCTTCAATCTTACGTGTATACATTCATGCTCGATACCACGTGTCATCTAAAATAAAAGATTAACCATTGCTAGAGCAATCCGTTTCTCTTATCTTGCCCGAAACAGATACGGACTCTTGGGTGCAAGTGGATGCGGCAAGACGACATTGTTATCCTGCATCGTCGGAGTTAAACATATCGACTCGGGAGAGATATGGGTTCTGGGAGGAAAACCAGGCCAACTGGGCTCCGGAATTCCTGGACCTCGTGTGGGCTACATGCCGCAGGAAATAGGTTTGGTCGGAGAGTTCTCCGTGAGCGGTGCCCTTTATTACTTCGGCAGGATTAATGGACTCGAGGACGAGGAAATCGGTAAGAATAAAAAAATATTGTGTCGCTGCATATAATATATTGCATGCTGCTGAAAGCTTCAACTTCATGAGATACTCTTGAGTTGATTTCAATTTCTATTTTGAATCTCTCGCGCTTGTTTGCGAGCTTTTATGGCGTGGCGTAAGTTATTTCGAAACGCTATGATCTTTGCGTTTATTGTTTCTAAGAGACAAAACAGAAATTCCTTTCGGAATTACTCCAGCTGCCGCCGGCAAATCATCTAATAAAAAACATGAGCGGAGGTCAACAAAGGAGGGTCTCCTTCGCTGCTGCGTTGATTCACAGTCCCGAATTCCTGATTTTGGACGAACCCACTGTAGGTCTGGATCCAATTTTGAGCAACAAGCAAGTAGATTTCGTTCTCTCTTTAAATACCTTACATATATACCGGGAATAGTAGAAAAATATTCAAATATTATTTTTCTTTTTGTGCAGTATCTGGATATATTTAACCAAGATAGCTAGGGAAGAAGGCGTCACCGTGTTAATCACGACACATTATATTCAAGAGGCTAAAGATTCTCATGTGGTGAGTTTTATTCTTTATTGATCTTATTTCGTTGAATATTTTCAATATATCTTCGATGCTACGCAGATCGGTTTGATGAGAAGTGGTAAATTGTTGGCGGAATCGTCGCCGCAGGAATTGCTTGAGCGATTTCAATGCTCATCTTTGGAGGAAGCGTTCCTGGGACTGTGCCAGGCACAAAATGCTACGATGGTCGCAAATGCTTCGGTGGTCGAAGCAACCAAAGATACCGAAGATGACGTGTCTCATCAAGATGAAGATAGTTATAAACTAATGAAAGTATGTATGAATTAATTTATACTGTTTTTATTGCTATACAAAAGAACAATATACATAAATCATTAATGTACATAATTATTAATATTTAAACAAAAATAAATTGTGTGTATTAAGGATCGAATCGCAGAGTACAGAGCGAAATTGGCATATAATGTCTCGGCATCGAGAAGATTCAAGGCTTTGATGGGGAAAAACGCCATACAATTTATCCGTTTTTATTCGTAAGTAATTGTCAATAATTAACTTTCTCATGAGGAGAGTGTATTATATATATATAAGAAAAGTTTTAATTGTTTTAATCTCGACTTTTGTCATTTTTTTAAACAATAAATGCACGTTGCATACAAAATGTTATATTTCGACAAATTCGATTTTATAAATCGTTGCACGAGATTCACGTGACAATAATAATGATAATGATAATGATAAACAGCATATTTTTTCAGAGGTATAATTTTCGCGGTAATATTCCCGCTGTTAGAAACCGCTTCATTTTTTATTGGGGTCGGTGGTGATCCGAGAGATTTGAAGATTGGTATCATTAATCGCGAAGCTGGTAACTGCGATTATGGCAACAACATCGGTAACGTCTGGTACGACGAAGAAGATTTCACCTGCCACTTTAGTAATCTCAGCTGTAGATTTCTTTACGAGTATGGCGATTCTATCGCAGAACAGGTACAATTATTTGAAAATCGATCATATGTAACTTTTTTTCTTTTGGCATTTTTCCGCGGATTTATTTGGACATAAATCAATGATGATATTATTGCTAAAACACTGATGCATGCGTGTTCCTTGGCGAATCGTTGTGATAGAAAATCTGAAATTTATTAATGTAAAATATATGAAAAAAACATTTTTCATGTACAATAACTTATATTTTTGAGTAAGGAAAAATTGTTATTAAAATTTCATTTTCAGGAATTTTATGACGACATGTCTGACGCGACTCACGATGTACGCGATGGTGAACTCGTCGGTGTGATGTATTTCCACCATAATTTCTCTGAAGCATTACAGAGACGAATTGCAGATATCACAAATGCTAAGACAAAAGACATTATATCCAGTGAGATTGACGTATTTCTTGATATGGGTGGTACGTATATAAATTATTTATGTTTCATAATAAAGTTAAGAAATTTTTAGGTAATTTATAAAAGAGAAAGAGAGAGAGAGAGAGAGAGAGAGAAAAAGAAGAAAATTATTTCGAGTAAAAAAACGTAGAAAGAACTTAATAAATTAAGACACAAGCTATTTTAGATTCCAAACATCTTAACTAATAGCACGCGATTAATTAAAATGGTTCATTAATGGAATTATAAATATCGAACTTTATAAAGATTTTTATTACAGACATGCGAATTGGGCAATACATGGAGAAAAAGCTGTACGAACGTTTCTTTGAGATTTATGAAGATGTGTTAAAAGAGTGTAAATATCCACCAAAATTTAACAGAATACCCATTCGAGTGAGTATAAATATCTGCTCTATTATATTATTATTAAGCTTTTCTCTAACGCGTAGCATTATAATGAAATGACAATAAAAGAACAAAATTTTAATCAATTTCAGTTCGAGGATGCGGTTTATAGTGATATGGAAGATGGTTATGACTATTTTTTCGCACCCGGTTTCATGCTGATGTAAGTATACACAAATACACACGACCGTAAACATACGCAATTCAAGTTGAAATAATAAATATAATCGATTATTCTTTTTGCTAAAACTATTTAATACACTTTTTTCAGATTGCTCTTCTTTTTAGCCACCACAGTCTCCACCTCCTTGATAATCACAGATCGATCGGAGGGTGTTTGGGATCGAAGTCTGGTTCAAGGTATATAATTCATTTTAATCAGAGATTTTTTCTCTAATATTATTTCCCAATTATCGATTCACCTCTTATTTCAAACTGTTTTTATCGTAATAACACGCAAATGTATGACAGGTGTCAAGAACAGGGAAATCCTATTAGCTCACATTCTCACTCAGTCCACTCTCGTAATTATCCACGTTACACTGATAATGATCCTATTCTTTCCTATATGGGACTTAGACTGTGAAGGGTCATATGCCCTTGTATTCTTCATCATGTTTCTTTGCGGTCTTACTGGGCTCATGTACGGTAAGTACACGATATCTCGAAAGAAATGCAAGCAATCAAGAAAAACTGTTATAAATAAAATCTTAATCTCTGATTGGCATAATACATTCTCAGGTTTTTTCATCTCCGTTGCGTGCAAGGATCACACAATGGCGAATTATGCTTCGACTGGAAGTTTCTTCCCGCTAGTAATAATAAGCGGTAAGGCTCCATGTTTTCTTCATTTCAACAATTATCTTTTATTTTTATTTATTATTAGTATTGTGCTAAAGTTTCCTGAAACTACATGCTTTATCTTCTCATATATTTTATATATAAGTATATAAGAAAAAAAATAATAAAGTTTATCAAGGCAAATCTAATATCGATATATATATATATAAAGTTTTTGTAGCAAAGAATTATTAATTTATATTAATAATCTTTTTGGTAAAATTACAGGGTCCATATGGCCGATAGAAGGAATGCCAGATGCACTTCGCTATTTCAGCTACTGCATGCCGACGACCTTGCCCGCCATAAGCTTGAGAGCGGTCATTTTTAAGGGTTTTGCCTTAGACGAAGATGAAGTTTTCACTGGTATTCTAGTGAGTTGCGCATACATATCGGTTTTATTTACCTTTGTATTAATCGGCCTAAAATTGAAATCTTAAAAGATGATAGCATTTAGAAATATAAACGAAATATATTTAAAAGGAAGACAATAATGCCTTGCAATTAATTAAGAATATGATTCAGTTAGATAAAGATATGATATTTCATCAAACTCGAGTCAAAGTATATCTGATGATATAAGAAAATATGTAAATATTTTGTTTCTTTGAATGACTATTTTTACGAGAAATTATTTACTTCGAAAGGATAAATATAGTATATGATATTTCTCTATATTTAATTTTATTCAAGTTTAGAAATATTTATTCTTGTCGAAAAAGTTTTATCAAGTGAAATTTTACTCCTTCAAATTAAAAAAATTCTTTTTTACATGTTTCTTCTCTTCTCTCTTATAATAGAAACTTTTTATAGATTCCAAGGCATCGCCTTATTAATCAATAAAATTTTTAAAGAGTATAAGCTGATGTTATTTATAATTTCAATTTGTAAATGCATGCAAATTGAAAACGTTTGATATTTTTTTATAAATGCCAAATAAATTCTGTATATATAGAAATATAATAATATGTATATTAAATAATAATAACCACTTCTGCATTTATAATGCATATTTAGTTTAAGTAAAATAATTATTTAATTGTGTATTACTTATATTATCAATAAAAGAATGTATTGTTTGAACCATATAATAATTAAATTTTTAAACGTAACCTCGCCAATAATTCTAAATTAAAAAAGTGCAATATTATATAATAGAGAACGAAATATTTCTTCATACAATATTGTTTCGCGCGTTAAAAGTTATAGAAATAATATACTCGTGTGGGATAAGATGGGTATAAAGATGGGAAGAGATGATAAATAGAAAGAGAGTTAAATAAGAAAGAAAAATCTGCAGCGCAAATTTCATTAAACATGCGCGCTTCTCTGTTGACAATATATTCATGTTACATGTATAAATATACGCTGTTTTCTATATACAAACATACAACGTGCCACTTCACTATATTCATTTTGCACTTAATGCACTTTAATTATGCATGATCATCTCTGTTATAATAATTATATCATTTTATAATAAAATTATATATGACAATCCTGAGCCAGAGAGATGCGTAATTTTGGCGATTACTATCGCAACGATATAAATATAATAATTATAATCAAACGCTGCTTATATCACAAATTTGTTATCATTAAACTACACTGTTGTTATTATTAATTATTATTAATTTTATAATTATTATAACTATAATAGTACATCTCATATATATTTTTAATAATAATTACAATACAGAATTATAGAATAACATGTCGATTAATATATAAATATATTATCAGTTATATATAATTTTTGTTTTCTTCTGTATTTAAACTATATATATATAACTTTTATTTTCTCTGTCTTTTATAGTTTCTTTCATTTTGGAAATTTTTTAAATTTCTTTGAAGTTTTGACCACACACTTTTATTTTGGAAAGCTCGCGTTGAGAGATCTAGAAAACTAAAAATAGATATCTAGTCTATATAATAACAGTATAATTAAATTAAAGGTTATTAAATCTCTATCAGTTCAACCAGCTAGCTCATGCTCAGAAATTTATAAAAAAAATAGATAGCCCCAATCTGATAGAATAATATATTAATAAACTATAAATCTTTCCTATTTTGAAGAGCTGATGTTTCAAAGATTTATAAAAAAATAGATAGTTGATTTAATAGAGCGGAATTAGATGTAAGAATGATCGAGATACGTATTCCGCGTGTTCTTGAAACTTTCAGCGTACTCGTTGTTATTATTGTTGTTGTTGTTGCTGCTATTGCTGGCAGCTATGCTAGTGTCCTGATTAAGATCATTAATAGCGCGATTAGAGCTTATAGCAGAAAGAAGAAGCCGGGGGCCGCAGGTTCGGATTGGTCGTGCAGCAACAAGACAGTCAACTATCTGTCTTATAGTAGGCATGCAGGTTTTGTCGTATCCTGGAAAACACACGTCACATGCTCCATCAGAACTGAAAAACGCATACCGGCTGTCATCACGTCATTTTGGGTTTTAAGTTTAACATATTCGTCTTTAATAAATAGTCGCTTAATCAAAGTTTATCTCACGAGCTCAACGAACGAGAAGCTCATAACAAAGTTTTACATTTTGGAATGCACGCGATGTGACGATTAGACTATAAAATTGTAATGTGCTAAACACACAAATTTCCCAATATATTAGTTTGCGTAATTATACAGATCGCGAGTAGCTTCAAAATTGTAGAATAAGAAATTTTCGCAAAACCAAAATGTTTTTTGTAAAATATCATTTTAATTAACATTCGATTGTCGTAAAATAACTCCAATTCATGAGATGTTTCGTAAAACTGAAACTTTCGAAATATGATATTTCTTATGTGCAACGACTCGATATTTAACCCAAAAAGACGGATTTATATATCTCGTTATATAACAAAATACACAGTCTAAATTCGAACTTTAATAAATGTATACGAGAATCGAAAGGTTGCATGCATTTTTAAATTGAATGGGAGAAACACAACACAACACAGAAATAAGTACAGCGAACAGAGAGAAGATCATGAAAATCTGTAAGCTATCAAAAGATATCATGAAAACGTCAAGCATCGAATCTGAAATAGAGGAAAAAAATCTTTTTTTCCTTTAAAATAATCATCGTTATCAGGTACACTTTATCGACAATCGTGCAACCTTTTGGGACTTAACATCGGTGGTTTTATTTCAACATTTGAAGGTACTCTTGGTGTTATCTGTTAATCAATATGAAAATTATTTATCATCGTTGAATGTCAAGCGATGAAAGACGCATAATATTATAAAATGAAACGAAAGGGAATTCTCTTTGTCAAGTCAGTACATAAAACGTAACTCACATTAGCATTCTAAATACTTAGCGTTAATAAGGCTTAAAAAAATGTTATCAAAACATTGTTTAATGTGAATAAAAAGAGATATTAAGCAGATCATAGAAAAGAGAGGGGAGGGGAGACGCTATAAAGAGGTCTTCAGACGATCAATGACATAGGTCAACATTTTGAATAAGCTGATAATAACCACTAATTGGTTAATTGATAAACTACTGATCGCACTACTGATCCTTAAAAAAATTTTTTATGTTTTATATGTCACGACAAGCCTGACAAGCTTGATGATACAAAAATTTCTACTGATAAAATATAATGATTTATATGCAGTTAAAGCTAAAAAATATGCACGCGAAATACTTTTTCGTTATAGAGAGAAAGTGTTTCGTAATAATACTTAGCTGCGCATACAAATTTCGCATTTGCATGCAAAAATAAATAGACATACAGATACTGAAGTAAAAAATTGAAAAATGCATAAGAACTTATTAATAATTGTTACGCCATAACATAGATTCTTTCACAATTTTTTAACACATCTCATTATTTCTATATATTTCGCGTAAGATATCCCGAAAAAACGTGAAAATCGATGAATTCTTTGTCAAGTTTAAAATTCATTTTTCTTTGACAAAAATATTGATACTATGTTTGGCGTATATCTCCTTAGTTTTCAGTATTCATATAATTAAATTAATTTACTATAATATTTTATTGAGAAAACAACCGCCAAACATAGAGTCGACATTTTTATCAAGGAGAAGTAAATTTTAAATTTGATAAGTTACATTAAGAAACCAGTATGTTAAATTATTAAATTATAAACGATAGATATATCAAAGTTTTATATATTAAATGTACTTCAAAATTTGAATCATTAATTAAATTCTACACATGGAAGAACACCTGGAAGAATCCACATAAGAGAAACGACACATCCAAGAAATAATTTCTTCAGTTTTTGCTCTGTATAAATTCAGAGCAAAGCGTTATCCTTAAATCGATGTATCGCTTTGTCACTTATAATCTACAATTGTTCTGTGCAATATTGACTGTAAAATGTTATTAGGATTGTCTTGTTGTGTCATATGCAAGTCTTGCGTAAATCATCCAACAATTTCCCGATCGTTCATCGAGAATAACAGTTTCCACCGTTGGTCCTTTCTAAATATCGGGCTATCGATTTAAATCGTACTTTAATAATAATTATAATAAAACTGTTTTGCAATAATTGCATAATACTGTTGCGGCACAAATATTTATGCAAAACCGAGATACCGATATAATAACATAATTACGCTTCGGCGCTATTATATTAATTTGACACTCATCTTTTTTTCCTCCTCTCATTAAATTAATTAATTGAATTAATATTATATATAT
>NW_021848510.1:333571-351388 GCF_003651465.1 Formica exsecta
ATATATTTAGATATAAATTATATATATATATATCATCTTTCTCTTTCTTTTTCCCTTTTGTTATAAAAGTTTTATCGGTTTTTATCGAAGTAATTGTACACGTGCGGAAATACTTGTGTTTAAAAACCGATGAAACTTTCCTAATATTGTTTTAACTCCATTATTTAACTTTTTTTAAATTTCTATGTCATCCTGTATATATTTTGGATTCTAAGTCACTACAAAAAAATTTTGCGCATTTTCTTCATATTTATTCATTCGGTGTACGTAATCCAAAAAAAAAATTTCTTTCTCTCTATAAGATTGCTGTCACATATCTATGTAATTTGGTGCAAGACGTTAACGCGTTTTTTGTTTCGCAGATATTGAATTTCTCAATTAATTTTTAATTTTCAAACTGCTCAAAATATTCCATCAACCCCTCGTCAAATCGAGCCATTTACGAATACTCGGCCAGTTATAAGGCAGTCTCCTTCTCGCTGATGACCTTGATTCCGTGCTGCGTAAGAATCATCTTCACCGCTTCCTTGTCTCGGATATTTGATTTCTCGGCCGATCCTTCAACTTCGCTTACCTTTCCTAGATTTTCCGCCAAGTCTAGATTATCGGTGGACAAATTCAGGCGGTCCACATTATCAGTCGATCTCTGAAGGGACTTGGATCTTCTTGAATCTTTCGTTATCAGCAAATTATCGGCAGATCCAATCAGTGTCGGATCCTTTGCGGTCTTGAGCGCTTTGTCACTCGCCTTCGGAGACATTTTTGCCAGTTGAAGACTGTCTACTGAAGAGTATCGTCTTTTATCTCGCCCGCTTCCATCGGAATCCTCCTTCTTCCTGAATAGAGAGCCCTTCCGACCGGCTTTTCTAGTTCCGCTCGTCAATATGGCAATCTCATCCTTGGGTATAAAGTATAACTCTCGCGGCTGATCCCTGATCATCGAGGAACCGTGGATGAATAAGGACTGCGACTTTGGTCTTCCGGTATCTTTGATCTTTTCTTTCTCCGAGAGTCTACTTCGATCATCAGCCGATTCGGTGCCACTTTGAAAGCCGCAGTTCTCGATCTCGAAGCTATCGTCGTCATCCTGATGCTGCTCGACAAGTTTGAAAGCATATCTATCTATCGGCATGGAATCCTGATCAAAACTACCGTCCACCTCGCCGCAAATTCTGCAGAGTTCGCAGGGAATCTCCTGAATTTTGCCCTCGAGGTCGTCAGTGGACTCCTGGAGATTAAGCGAACTGCAGATGTCGCATTCGATCGAATCGTTGTCCTCGTCATCGTCAGCTAGCGAGCTACAGGTCGATCTGAGCGTGTAAAACGTCTCCTGATTCGGGCTGCTCACTTCCTCTTCTGTTCGGAAGGTGATCTCATTCATGTAACAGCAAATCGAGCAGAATTCGTCCGGAATGTCGAGCTGCGAACTGCTACTGTTCGTCTTTGTCGACGGCACGCCCAGAAACACTTCCTGAATGCGTTTGATCGACTCATAACTCTTCGACTTCTTTGAAAACGCGTCATCCTTCTTCGGCTTTTGCGCGGACGATTCGTCAGGTACGATCATCGAGTCCAAGCTACCCTGAAGAGGTACGTTGTAACGCCGCACCTTCCTCGTGTACACATCCTTAATATCGTTGAAATCACGTTTCGTTCTGTTATCGGCATCTTTCGTCGTTTTTATCGTTTCTTGTCCTTGTTGCATTTTATCATCGTTCAGTCTCACAGTTTTTTGATCCTGAGTCTTTTTCGGGCTCTTCGTGGAAGACGTTCTGGAAGAATGATGAGAGAATTCTTCGGATCGAGAGAATTCTTTATCGGCAAGTCGAGTTTGCTTTTTCAATTCGATACAGTTTTCGGGACCTTTCTTGGGAATTTCCGTCTTTGTCTTCGAAGAATCTTGGAAGACTGCCTCCAATTGAGAAATAACGCGATCGTTAATAGATCGATCGTAATTCTTCATTTCGTTGCTTCTGTAAAATATTTGGCTTTGTTTGCTTTTCTTGGGATTCTTTGCGCTTGTGGATATTTTTGAAGACTTTTGAGAAGCTTTCTCAGATCGAAATGCCTCTCGATCGTTGATGGATTTATCTTGATCCTTGAATTTGCGCTCATCTTCGTCAACTTGAGGTTCTTCGATTTTTCTAGAACTCTTTCCTTTTACGGAAGCCGATCTTGAAGAGCCTTGGAAGACTTTTTCTGCACGAGAAGTCTCTTGATTCTCAAAAATTTTATCTTTCTTTTCAACATCAGCATCTATATCGTAAATTTGTTCCTCCTTGATTCTTTCGGAACTCTTCGTCTTTGTGGAAGAATTTTGCAATTCTTCAGATTGAATCGCCTCCGGTTCATCAATGAATGTATATTGCTCTTTGATTTCGAAGTCACGAATCTGATCTACCCTGATCTTCCTTGGACTTTTGCGCGAATTTACAATCGATTTGAGGTATTTTCCGTCTATCTCGAGACTCGAATCGCAAGATGTAGTTCGCCTCTCCGAAGATTGCGTATCAAACTCTGATTCTTTTTCCATTTTGCTCATCTTATCAATTTCTCGCGAGATCCTTGATACTTCTTCGGCTCGTTCTCCGTTTTCAACGTTGATCTTCTCGTCCGCTTCTATCTCAGCTTGAGACCATTCTACGATAAATTTCGATTGATCTAGTTCTTCGGAAGATTTCGCACGGTTATCAATCTCTTCGGTTGTGAAATATTTAGATTCTTTTTCGTGATTCTCATGAATCATTGCACTGACCAATACTTGACTACTATATGTTTTAATATCGCTTTCTTTGGTAATAGTCTTGTCATCGCTTGCAAACTCATCTATCGTGTCTTCTCCTTGATCGTCAATATATTTTATCAAACTCGATCTGGAGATATATACAGATTCTTTTTCCCCTTCATCTTCGTTGAAACCATATTGATTAAGTCGATAATCTTCTTTGTCTACGCTGAAATCGGAGAGAGCGCATTCGTGACGACCATCTAATGATGTGGTAGAAATATTTAGTGATGAAGTGGTCGCCTTGGCTTCTAGATGTTCGACTTTATCCATTTCAAGATTGGCTATTTCCTCCCCGGAAACGATTCCCGCGTCATCGATTTCAACGTTATTTTTTCTCTCTGAATTAAGCCTGATTAATTCTGTATCATCTTGACCTACCTTATCCAGCTGTAAATTTTCCTTAGACTCACTTTTTTCCTTGTCAAATTTACTTTTAAATTCGTTCGTGAGTTTTTCTATCATTAACTTATGATCTTCCTGTAACCTAACGATACTATGACTGGAATGAACAGGCTGAACCTTCACAACATCATCAGCATCAATGAAATCTATCTCTATATCGACTATTTCTTTCTTAGCATTGATTTTTTTATTGCTAACATCAACTTTCTCCTTCGCGACATTTTTCACCGTCAACTCGGGACTCTTTTCCGGTTTAATTTTACTAAAACTAGATCGGTCCGCACCTATTTTGTCATTGATCGCATCTACTGTCGACCTATGTCTCTCCTTCGAGATAAAAGTGGTTTTATCATCTAATCCTAGTTCTACATCGATTATTTCCCTTTCAGAAGTGATTTTTCGATCGCAAATTTTAATTTTATCATCCACAGTGCTTTCTTTTGTAGGCCAACAACATTCTCCCAGTCGAAGTTCGCTGGAACTTGATTGACTAGGTTCAATCTTCATTATTATCTCGCGATCGTTGTTCGAACCTAAATCTAAAACAGCAATTTCTGTCTTGGACCTCAAATTTGACACTTCTCTCTGTCCAATCTCAATTTTATCTTTACCTATACTTCCTATTAATAATTTACAATCTTCTATTGACGTTGGTTCACTAGAATTCAACTGGCTAGCTTGAATCTGCATTATTATCTCGTTCGAACCTAAATCTGCACTCTTAGATTTAAGATCTGATGCTTCTTTACTCTTCGCGACACTATCTACTATCGGCCTGTGACCTTCTTCTGGCGAAGAACCAGACTGAAGCTTCGCCATCGGTTCGTCAAGCGGACCTACCTCGTCTACGATTCGCATGACGCCGGTTTCGCTGGCGATGACTTGTTTCGCCTGACCGGGATACGCGGCTCTAGCTATATGCTTGACGTTACCGTTGTCGGCGTTGTTGCTGATCGCGCTTATGATGTGCTCGCGAATCTCGTCGAGCCCGCCATCACTGCCCGCGTTCTGCAGATTTTTGCGCAGCACCACCGCGTCCGGTACGTCAATGGACGCGGCAATCTCGATCGGGCTCGGCGAGTCCATAGTCACATCGCTGGGTGACGGCGTTAGAAACGCGGTTAGATATCGGGGATCTATGTGCAGGTAATTGTTCGCGTTCGGTGACGGCAGTTCCAACTTACTTTGGTGTCCAAGGCAGCGGCAGCGTGAAAAACACGACAATTCTTTTTAAAGGACATTCAGTTTGTTTAGTCGCACTTTCATATAATACAATTCAGTAATGCGAACTCGTTACGATCTCATCACAATTTCTTTACTCTCGCAGTTGTGAATTTTTACATTGTTGCATATAAAATATCAAATCTTATATCAATTAATTTTCAAATCTCCGCGGAAACAAAATATACATGTAATTAGAAAAATTTAATAATGTTCTTCAATTTTTCATGATCTAATATATCATTATACAATAATTTAATAGAAATTAATGATTCTATTACTATAATGATATATATTTTAATTTCGACTATATAAGAGGGACCTCACATATATCTGCAAGTTTGGCTTTATTCACCACATCCTTTATGCAATAAATGAAATGAATGGAATCGCAACGATTTCACGCAATTACTGAATAGTTGAACTGTCTCCTCCGAATTCGATTCACTGACTTGAAATCTTAATCTAAAATTAAACGGGCAAGACTTTGTACTTTTAACTTTATTGTCAATAGTAAAATCTTAAGTATTATTTCGATAAATGTAATAGCAATAATTTTAATTTTTGTGCCCTGTCAGTGAATAGAATTATTTAAAGTCAATGGTAATCTTAATGATAACTTAATTGTGTGATGTTAAATGTTATATGTCAACTCTTTAGTAGATATTATAAATTCTTGAACCCTTAATAGATATCATAAATTCTCTTGAGCTTTAAAAAAATATATCGAGATTAAAATATAGTATACAAAAATAAATTTTAATCTATTACTTTATAGATTAATCTTATATATATATCATTATTAATAACAACATTTATTAATAGCAACATTTTTTAATACTATAAAATTTAAAAAAATTCACACAACCTACTAAAGAGGTGACATATATGCACACACACACACACACATATTTTTTTTTCTCTCTCTTTAACACTATTTTATCAAAAATATGCAAAGAATAATTTTACGGTATACATATTGCATATCACAAAAAAAATAAATAAAAATAAAACACAGAGAATTTAAACACTAATTAAATTGACGAAGCTCGTTTAAACAAAAAAAAAAAATATATATATATATACATAACAAGATTTATTGAACATTAAATGCATACTCAAATAAAATTCTTAAACTAATTGTAATAAACAGAACGAATTCTTTACAAAACATTGTATATTTGAATTAATTATAGTAAACAAAACATAAATTCTTCTTTATTAAGTATTGTGCGTTTTGACAGGCAAGAAGACTAGATTAAAGAATATTATATAGCAGAATATTGTACATCAGCCTGTCGAAATTTGGCAATATTATATATGGCTGAATTATATATACATAGTCTTTTTTAAATAGCCTATACCTCTTTGTACAATCAAGATTGCTTTACAATTAATACCATGACATAAAAAAGTAAGATGTAACATTTTCATAAATGCACAGTGAATGATCAATCAAGAAGAGACGAAAAGCAATACAATTAAAATCAATATTTTCGTTAAATGATTAGCTGATAGATTGAAATTAAATAATATAATTTATCAAATCTAGTTTAATTAGATTTTTTAAACAGTTTCATGATTATATAGTTTTATATTTTTTATCATATACTTTTATAAATTTTAATTCTAATTAAATTTTTTTTTTTATTAATATATCATTAATTTTGTGTTTTAATTGTGTGACTGCATTTCAGACCAGTTTTTCATTAGGCTACTGGAGTATCTCTATTATGCATAATGTTATCGTATTTTTTTATACCATGGCAGATGCTATATAAAAATAAAGCATAGTGTCTTCTTTACAAAATGTATATAAAATTGTGACAATATAGGCTACAAATAATATTTACAGAGAACTTATTATTCATTAAAATATCATAAAAAAACCTATGTTCATTTTTTAAAAAGAGACATCTAAACAAGACTTTCGAGACTCACATTGTTGTATTTGGAGCTCTCGCATCATAGATTTCATGTTTGTAGATATAATCAATAACGGAATCTTGTAGCAGATATCTGACGCTCTGACTGCGCTTCAGAGCTCGCCTGATTCTTGTCGAGCTAACTTCATTCGGAATCCATTCGGTTACAATACAGATATTGTGCTGAAAATATAAAATAAATAAATCAAAAGAAAAATTAATTTTGCAATAGTTGGAAAGATATTCGTCAAAGTAATATCGAGACTGTTTATAAAGATTAGCTTCATCGATAATAGTTGTAACTACCAGTATTGTTTTTTCAATAACTCTGGAAATTTTTTTCTTTCATACATAATCTGGTAATTATATTTGTCGACACAATTTATTTAAATATAAAGTTTGTTTATCTAAATTAATCTTTTAAAATACAAGACATTTACTTAAAATATGCCAGATAACAACTTCTAACAGACAATCTATCAACTTATCCTAACACAAAATTCTTTTACAGTATAACACTTGCAGTTTCCAATAATTAGAATAAATACCATAAACAAATATTTAATAAAATATAATTTTTTTAGTGTCTTATACCATAATAATAATTTAATAAGCGCAATATGCTATGGTGCACAAACAAACATAATTTAACAAGAGTTTTCAGCAAAAAGAAATATAATTTATTATATTTACCATGTGCTTGGAGAGAATATCCGAGTCGTAGATAAACTTGTTGGGATTGCAACCTTCTCTAGTAATAACCACAAGACCGTGCTCACCAACAATAGTGTCAATCTGCAACAAAAAGATCAATTGATTTTTTTTTTTACTTTTATTATTTTATTCAAATTTTATACTGCTATGTGCAATAATTTGCAACTAAAGAATTTATTTCTGAGCTGTAAATTTGAAGTTATAGAAATGAAATAAATTTAAAGTCTTATTAAAAAAAAATATATATATTTTACATGATAAGATTCATCAGTAAACATCCATTTCCAAAGCAATTATTTCTGATATATTCTGTATATAACTCACATCTTCTTCAAGCCAAAGTCCACAAATGCCAAAACTTTCCAAAAGATCTGCACCACACAGTAATTTGATTTGTATTGGTGTATTATCCGAACTGTTTTTAATGTTCTCTGGAATCCATTCTATATCATCCATCTGCAAGTGATGTTTGATATCATTGGAATTGCATAGCATGGAATTGAGCAGATTTTGGTGGTGTTGCAAGCACAAGCGAGTCTTGCTCCAGCAGTTTTGTCTAGTCTCCCATGTACTCAGTCGAATCCAATCGCTATTCTGCAATGCTAATCGCAACATTGCGCATCTGTGTGTCGCACTGGCCAGTTCCTTCTTGGCATATGCATCATGCACCGGTGAAATCACTCCACCAACAACAATATGTGTTCCCATTCGATGCAAATGATCTCGAGCAATTTCTGAAATACATAATGTATATATAAATACTGCATATATATAAATATAGAACTAAAAAAATTTATATTGCATACAATTATTGTAATTTATATTTAAGTATATATTTCCAATTACATATTGAAGATAAAAATTAAAAGAAAATATATAAGAATAGATAACTGGAATAAGTCGCATTACGCAAACGCGTCGACAACACAATTCGTACGCGTGACAACGATATGACGTCACGCGCAATGACAGAAGATGACGTGACAACATTCGCTGTTCAATACAAACAGCGCTAAGTATTCGAAAGAAATGACGGCGAAGGCGAATCATTATATACGTACCGAACATTCGCAGATGCATGTTTGTCGGTGGGTTATAGCTGCCGCACGACATCAGAATTACACGCGTTGGCGCCATTTTGCGCGCTCGTAACTCGAAATAGCATCGACGACTGACCGCACCTCCGTCACAGTTGAATCGACCCGAGACTCTGCCAAACCACAACAACGACACACACGTCACGAAGTCGCGCAGCGTACTGACGTGTTTGCGATGTGCGCATCGTGCGTCGATTGCTACCATGTTATCTCAAAAGTCATCGCTGACCAATAAGAAGTTCGCGTGGATGCGCCACCTGCCGCGAACTGGAGGATTCATCTACTATTTGCAATGACCAATGAGAATATGCCCTTTCTAGAGATATTAGCTAACGACTGCGGTCGGGAAGACGCTAGAGATGCTTCGAAGCATTGTTTTAACCAATCAGAATAAAGAAATTTTTACTCTTTTTGTTCTAATTGGTCAATCAAACGCTTCGAAGCATTTGTAGCGTCTTCCCGACCGCAGCCAACGACTCTCTTGTTCCCAAAAAACGAATCTTTCTATTGGATATCGGATGTGATATATACATCGAGAATGCTATATAAAATTAAATACGAATAAATGTCGATCATTCAAAATGTGGGAAGATATTTTTGGCGTCTAGTGCAGTGTGAAATTTTTTGGCATAGCGAGAAAACCGAGAAATAGATAGAGATACAAGGCTCTTGCACGTAAAGCAATACGGTAAGCGATCAATCGATTATATTATTCGCTACATATTTTTTTCGCAGAAGCGGAAAGTTGATCAACCATCGCGCGTAAGAAATGCTTTATCGATTTTTAACCGTAGGAACCATCCTAAACTTCTTTGTAATCTGATTCACAATTTGCAAAATTTAATTCTTATAGATTTAAATACTGATTCATAAAGTAATTTATAAAGTAATGTACTTATTCCTTCCAATTTTCTATAAAATTATGTTTCTACAAAATTATTATAATCTCTCTTTTAAGCTGCCACAAGTGTATTTCAGAAAATTTGATGTATATTTTTATCAAAGAATCATGTACTTAAATCTTTAAATAGATTTTCTATAATTTTATAAATTTCTGCGATATAT
The DNA here is from genome assembly GCF_003651465.1 of Formica exsecta. Classification (NCBI taxonomy): domain Eukaryota; kingdom Metazoa; phylum Arthropoda; class Insecta; order Hymenoptera; family Formicidae; genus Formica; species Formica exsecta. The sequence goes on from NW_021848510.1 coordinate 342,784, forward strand.
CTTTGCTTTATAATAGTATTATATAAAATTCAAACGTTTGAAATTCGACATCTTAATAATGCAATAGTTAACTTTTTTCTATTTTCAAATATCTTATTATATATACTATAATATTATTCCTTATTCTACGAAGATGAGAAGAGGGATTGGTTTAGTAATACACAAATCTAACTTTATTCACATTTTTTTTTGTTGTTTTCTTTTCCGCTGAATCATCGAAGAAATGATCTTGAGAGAACAGAACCTCTGCGATACGAATAGCAATTACAGGTAAATATGTACAATAATATATAATAAGTGATGGTTGCCCTTCTTTTTTTTTTCTTCTTCTTCTTTTTTAATAGTCGTCTCACTTCGCTCAACGACAGTCAACCAATTAGCATATTTTAACCGTAATAATTCGCAATAATCAATATAATCTCTCCCACGCATCCATCTCCATCTAAGCATTAACCACTATCGATCATCGAATATCGCGACAGTATCGACGAATTGACAGAAATGCTTTCCTCATTCAATCAATCAATGTTCAAATCACTGATCGTACTCTCTCTTCACTTCATTTCGGAATCATCGCACAAAACGCTTTAAACATTCGTTCAAAGGGATGTTGTCAATCTTATCTTTCTCTTCCTTTTACAGGTTTACGTTCTATGACTTTAAAATAGCGATTCCCAGAATGCTAACATTTTGCATCGCTCTCAATATTCTCGTTTTATCACTGACTTATTGCGACCATCGTGTTGCGCTCGATAATTGTATTTTCACCTCCGCTTAAGCTTCCTCATTTTTTCGTAAAATTCTTTCTCGCAGGTCTTAAACATATTTCATTGTCTAAAACCCTACACTCACACACTTGCACATTCGTTTAAATATTACATTATAACGCTATATTTATTTGTTTCTTTCAAATCTCTCTCTCTCTCTCTCTCTCTTTCTATCTCTTTATCTCTCTTTTTTCATTCTCTCATTCACTCTCATCGACTCTAATTTCTCGCAATTCATGTAAAGTGAAATGGATATCTGTATATCAAATATAACCAGAATTTGCTTTCTTATACTTATACATTAGTTAGGTCAAATTAAATTATTGCTTAAAGCAATAAAAAAATTAATTTCTTTTATTATTCAAAACAATTGAAAAATTGTATTTTTTTTTTTTATTAAAAAAATTATCAAAAATAAAACACAAAAATGTTTTAATCACTCCGATGTCCATTATACAATTATTCCATTTCACTCTACTTCGAATAACCAATGGACACGCTTCGAGATGCAAATTTTAGATTTTCAGGCAAACATCCGACACGTATCACTGGACGACATGACATTGTTAAACTGTCATTAATCCGAGCTAAGGAAAATAACCGACGAGTATACAGTTCATCCTACTTATTACAATTCGTTTCTTTTTTTCTTTTTGTTTTTGCTTTGCTATTAGCTTGTTTATCAAAGTGATCTTATCGTCAATTTATTTACTTTTCTGTTGTTGGATCGTTTGTATTAACAATATGCCCGCCAATTTTTGCGCGTAACCGTAAAATCCCTGGATATCTAAATCCTAAGATACTTATCTTTCTACTTTAAATAAAGTATAAACTATTAACTTTCTACTTTTGGATCTTTGAGAGTTCTTTGATCTATTTGTTGGGTTAAGCCTTAGATCTCCAATACTCCTCCTATCATCCTACTTTACGCGAGTCGAAGATTTCGAAGGAAATCAAAATCAAGATTCTCGGGGATCTCCTCTGGACTGTCAATCTATCAATGATTGAATCGTGATTTAAACGAACAATGACAATTTAAATGAAAATTCTTAAATTTTTGTATTTTAAGATCTTCGGATTTCTTAATCCATACAAAAATCCTAGATCCTGGACAAAACTAAAACTTTACGAGGGTATAATCATTAGTTTCTACATGAAAATGATAAATTTCTCCCTATCTTCGCCCTTTATTTTCTCGCTGGAAATCTATGGATCTTTGAATCTCTAGATCTTTCAATCATCGGAATCTGAGGATCTTTGAATCTCGGGAATCGGAAGTTGCTACGCAAAAATTGACGAAACTTTGGAACAACCCTCAACATAGAGTCAGTCTCTCGTCTAGTGAGAAAATTCTCCATCCCATTATTATCACTTTCCTTTTGTTTATCACTGCCCATTATTATCATCGCCCTCATACTATTATTTTTCCCCTTCTTCTCTTTTATCATGCCAAATTTGCTCGAAGATCATCCTCCCATCGTCTTGTTTTGTTGTATTTCATGGAGGAATGAGAGATTGGGTGAGAACTCTCATCTTCTCGCGTGAAACTCGCATGGCTCAACAACGACCGAGAAAAGGACCGCACTTTTCATCTGAAGGAGTATCGCCACGCAAAATTCGCCCTCCTCTCCCCACTCTCTCGTTCCTCTTTCTCGTTTTACCTTTTTTTTTTTCACATTATCGTGCTTCTATATTATTACTTCTATCAAATAGTTTCTTCCTCTAACTTGCTTCATATTCTTTATTTTTCTTTTACAAGAACATCGCTTCTCTCACGTACAGGGATTAATTATCGCGCCCACAAAAATGTTGATACACCGACAGCTTTCTCTAAGTTTTCCCTAACTTATTATTTTTTATTAGTCCATTCTTTACAAGTACATCACTTCGATGTACACAAGGTATTACATAAACATTCAATTATATAAGTATTATATATAACCACTGTTTTAAAAATGTGAGACACCAACAGCTTGTTATTATAAATAACTTAAAATGAGCTGTTCGGATACCCAAGTTCAAAAATGCTAATAAAGGATAAAACCTTGCAAAATTTATGTTGCAATAATAATTTTTTTCTTTCAATGGTGTCCGAAAAAGGGAACACCTTAAAGGAGGACGATCTTCGAGGTGTGACCGAAAATCGATCTCGGCCTTCAAGGACTTGTGAAAAATCTATCGCCACACTCACTTCTTCAGTGTGAATGTGCCTATCCTCCATTTCCCTTTAATTATCTAAATAATAAAAGCGACAAAACGTCGAACGATGAAAAAGATGTCCCCAAGCGACACTCCAAAGGATTAATCGAAATTAAATTCAAATTTAATTCACATACTGTCAAAGTAAAATTGAAATTTAATTCAAGATTGTGTTAATCGAGAAATTAAATTCAAATCTAACATATATATAATCTATATATTTCACGCTATATATATTGTGATTTAATATACGTCTTTGCATTAATCATAAAATTAAATCAGAATTTAAATATTTTCAGAATTAAATTCCAATTTATTTTCTACATTTATCTATTGTGATTTAAAAAATCTTATATATGTATAAATTATGAGTTAAATGAGCAGATTTAAAAAAAAAAACAGGCCATTTAAAAATTAACATATTGTTGGAAAATCAAATTTAAAATTAATTTACATATTATTAAAATTTTAAAAAGATTCGAATTTAACTCATGATCATACAAATCGAGATTAAATTCTTACATTAAACAATCGAGCTAAAATTAAAATCTTACTCGATTAATAGAAAATTAAATTTAAATTTATTTCGTATCCTGCTAAAAATCGCATCAACTAAGTTTTACCTACATCCTTTAAATCCTTATTACGAGTACTGTAATAGTAGTGTAGTAGTAGTAGTAGTTGTAGTAATAGCAGCGATAATAGTAATAGTTATAGTAGTAATAGTAGTAGTAATAATAGTAGTATTAATAGTAGGTTGTCCATTTTTTTATTCCTTTTTCTGCTTAAGCATCTTTTTTTTAATCCTTTAGTTTTTCTGATTTCTGGTAATCTAATAGACATCTAAAAATAACACCTATTTTTTGTTTTCATTACTATTTGTATTTTTATCCTCGGTCTCTTCTCTGTGTTCCTCTTTTTCAAGCAAGCGTTACTTAAGGGACTCCTTTTGTAAATTTTATCCTGCGCTCGAAGACCTCCTCGACGTTAACGTCTTAATTCAGGAAAAAATATGTAAAATTTCCGCAGAGTTCGAACAATTATTGAAATTAACAGATAACGACAGACGAACCTCAGAATCTCGGTATTGACTGGTATTGATTTAACGATTGATGTTGATAATAATTGGTATTGATCTATAATTATCAATGTAATCGGCTTTAATATTATTCGACATCAAAGCCAGTTATTAAACAATATGTTAAATTATCGTCATCAATCATTAATCGGTTATTAATCAATATTATTTATTAACAACTGCAAGATGTATAGAGATATTGATATTAATCAATTTTGATTAACAGACGATATCATACAATATTGTTCACTAAAGCTTCCGTGATAGATTTTATAACATTAATTAATATTAATTAACATTGTTATTGTCGATTAAGTCAGCCGAATTATCTTTTTATTTGTCACTTAATTTGCATTAATAATTTTAAAAGTAATAATTTCATAAATTTAATTTTTTGAGCACGAGACAACCGCACAATTTTAATTACACAATTAAATTTTAACTTATTAATCAATTAATGGTATAAGCAAGTCTTCAAAATTAATATAAATTTAATTCAGACATATCAATTCTGTATATAATTTTTTATCAATTTAATTAGAATTTTAATTAAATTCATACATTTTCAGTTTACGTCATTCGTTTTGTCTTCAATACCATATCAATACTTATTGCTGCTTTTACGATCATTTCTCTTTCTCTCTCTGATTTTTGTATATTTTCTTTCAATATTTTTCTCTTTTCTTCTCTCTATTTTGTTCTCACCTTCTTTTTTTCTCTCCTATATTCATTCTCTCTTTCTGTTTCTTTGATTTTGATATTGGTGAATTTTTTGAACAAGAAAGAAACAATGATACAAAAAAATAATTAGTGAGTTTTTCATGAAAAATATATATATACATTTCGATATGTATATATATAAAACTATAATTATTTTAATTATATAATTTAATGTAAACCAAATATATAGAAAAATTCGACAACTATTTTAAATTATAAACCAAAACAATATAACTTTTTTCGCCTCTTCCTCTTTTTCTTTCTTTCTTTTTCTTTTTTTTACCTTTCTTGTTTCTATTTATTTCCTTCCCGGATTCCCTCATCCACCTTTTTTCTCCTTTTTTCTTACTTTCTTCTCTTTTTTTCAGCTTCTATTTTTTCATCTTTCTTTCCTTTTTTTCTTCTACACTCTTTTATCATCTTCTCTTATAATACAAAGAAAAAAAATGGTCTAAATATTAAATTAAACACATCATTTAAAACCAAGTTTAATAAATGAAATTAAGTATCAGCAAGTGTGTGATCACAATATGTGTAAAAGTTTTTAATGCTCTATTTATCATATCTATTTTCACTTTTTTTTATTGCAGTTGTAAATTTATATCATAAATTTATATTTTTTTAAATTTAAACCATATAAATTTATAATACAAACACTTGCGATGGTTATTTGAGAGAGCATTATCATATTAAATTAACACATACATATATATCTCTTCCTTGTCATAGTTATTTTTAAATTATTTATACAGTATGTCCAACGCAAAAATAGAACTGTTTCAAAGACATTAATATAAATGTAGAAATAATATAAATAATTATTTGAAAAATTACATAAAGTTAAATTAGTCTCACGATTTAGCAAAAGACGGCGACAAAAAAAATTCGTCTTTGATCAAATTCTAAAAAATTTAATTTTCGAAATTTATGTTGGTTTATTGCGTTAATGCAAAGAGTTGTCACATTTTTCTATAAAGTTTTGTTTACATTAAATAACGTCAAGTTTTATATTTTTGAAAAAAGAAATCGACGAAATTTTTTTCTTGATGGGCAAAGTAAAGGATATCAAAGTTTATCATGGCTGTTCCTATTAAAACTGTGTTATGTCTTCAACTTTACTTGACAAATATGAGACAAATCTTCTGCATCAACTTAAAATATACATTTTTATTAAAAAATTTCATAATTATTAAAAACTAAAGATATTAAATTTATATATTTTTATGAAGGTTTCGTCTTTAGATTAGCATACCTTCTTAATAATTTATTCTATAATAACTATTTACTTTTGTTGTTACAACCGCAATAATCGTTCCAATTTATTACATCCTAGAGAAAACAGATTGTTCTTTATTCTCTCTAGTTTCTCAATTACATATTGAATATAAATATTTGGATTGCCTTTCGGCAAATTCAAAGAAGGACAACGTGTTCAATTTGACGATGTTTAACTCACAGTTACATTCCTTTCCTCAGTTTTTTCTAACAATTTTAGCATATTACGAAAAAGTTCCCCATAATTATACTGCTTTCTTCTTGAAGACATTTCGTACGATATTTTTCTTCTCCTTTGGAAAAATTATATAGCAAACGCAAGATGTTTTGTTTAATCTATTAAAGGCTATGATCATAAATAAATTGATTAAAGATATATAGAGTTGTTTTTATGTTATAAAGATTTCAGATTAATATTAGACTCATTTTTTTTAATATATCGAATATATTATACTTTTGAAAATTAGATATTTAAAAATTAAAAGAAAAGATTTTTATCAAAACCATACAAAATTCGTCAGAAAATAATTTATTTATAACAATTTTAATAATTTTAATAAATAAGTTAATACAAGAATTTTTGAAACGGTTAATAATATATTTAATGTTTATAAACTAGAGATCTTCAAAAAAATTTAAAAGATAAATATTTTTATTATTATATATATAAAATTTCTTTATTTATAATAAAATTTTTATTCTGTTTGTTACACAAAATTGAGTTAAAATAAAAGCGGCACATATTACACATGCCGAAAAAAATCCGGTTTTAATTAATTGATTTGTTTCTTTAAAATTCTACGCAGAGGTCTCGTTTATTTTTGCGCCTATTATTTTTTTTGAATTTTATAGTTATTTTTAGTAGTTAATTTTTTTGTTGGTTCTTCACGTGATTCCCTCGTTTTGTTCTGCGCGCAATTTTTTCGTTTTTTTCAAGAACTTTTTATTGTTCTGGCGTACGAAGATCAATGGCGATTCAGTATAGATTACTTTCATTTCAAGTTCCCCTTTAATTAATTGATAATTAGTAATTAGGCAAAGAACAGACAGCATTGTTTTCTGAAGAAATTCAAATCGATAAAATCAATCTATAGATTACGATTCCTGATTCCTTAGTACAATTACATTGAATTACAACGTCATAAATGAAAAATCATGTGAATATCAAACGTGTATGGATGGCATACAAAAACACTAATTTATTTCGGCGTATTTTGCAAGCAAAAGATTCACATTTATCACTTCTAACGTCATAATCCAATGCTGCTGTTATAAAAACAAGAGCCTTAATATTGTTGTTTCTAAAATAACACGAAGCGTGTATCTTAAAATTTAAATAATCCCGAATATTGACGAAAATATATGGTTTCGTTTAACTGAAACATAGATTGAGACTTTTATGGAACAATGACCTTAGTTCTTGTTTCAGTTGAACATACCTAATATTTCATTCAACTCTTAGAAGAAAATTCTTTCAAATTTCGTTAAAATAAATACTAAAAGAATATAAAGAAAAATGCTCTGTTTGCAATTTGTAAGTTAAAAAAAAAAAAAAAACGTTAAAATTTCAAATTTGTGCTAAAAGATAAAGTTATAGAGTCATAGAGTCATACAATTGCGGCCAAAGCCCGCCGTTTATAAATGTAATGTATTCGCCGCGATAAATTCATGCAACAACCAATATGATTGCGATTTAATTATAGACAATTGTTGATACAACAATCGATATATGATTCAATATTAAAAACCGCGGCGTGCCTCGCTGAAAATATTTCACTTGGCTTGGTCGTTTTTTCGGCGGGATTTGACCTTGTCCTTTGATCTTTTGTGAATCTTTATCATCTTCGCAATCTCTCTCTCTCTCATTTCACTGTCTTTCTTCTATTGGCAACTGCCTCGTTTTTCTTTTGTCCGTGTGTATTCGTATTTTTTATGTCCTTCGTCTATATCAATCCTGACACACAGTTAACCCTTTAACTTACATTTAACTTCAAAGTTCAATTTAAAAAAAATTAAATCTACGAGTTAATTCTTTTTCAGTTGCGTTTATTAAAGATATTTTAATTGTTTCAATTAACTAATCTTTTCTAAAATTTTAATCTTTCATATTCTGAAATTAAAAATTAAAATGTAGCATAATTAATTAATTTAACAAGGTATTTATTGTATAATTTCGAATTTAAAATTATACAAAACTAGTTTCAAATATTTTAAATATTGCAATTGTTAATTTAAAGAAATCCCTAAAAATAAATATTTATCAAAAATTTTAAATGTTCAATTTCTTCAAAATTAGAACTAAAATTTCACAAAATCTTTTTTTTCTTAAAATTTTAAATTCATAAATTAAAGATTTAACTTTTTTAAATATGTATTTAAATCAATTATTTCTAAATTTTAAAAGAAATATATTAAAGAGAGAAATCTAAAATGAATTTGTAAAAAATGTTTATAGCTTAAATTTGTAATATATTTGAGATTTTTGATCCTTCCTTTCAGAGATCTCTGGATTTTCGATTAAATAGATTTTAGGTTTTTGATTTTAAAATATCATTAGAGTCTACAA
>NW_021848510.1:352391-354209 GCF_003651465.1 Formica exsecta
CGGTTTTAATTAATTGATTTGTTTCTTTAAAATTCTACGCAGAGGTCTCGTTTATTTTTGCGCCTATTATTTTTTTTGAATTTTATAGTTATTTTTAGTAGTTAATTTTTTTGTTGGTTCTTCACGTGATTCCCTCGTTTTGTTCTGCGCGCAATTTTTTCGTTTTTTTCAAGAACTTTTTATTGTTCTGGCGTACGAAGATCAATGGCGATTCAGTATAGATTACTTTCATTTCAAGTTCCCCTTTAATTAATTGATAATTAGTAATTAGGCAAAGAACAGACAGCATTGTTTTCTGAAGAAATTCAAATCGATAAAATCAATCTATAGATTACGATTCCTGATTCCTTAGTACAATTACATTGAATTACAACGTCATAAATGAAAAATCATGTGAATATCAAACGTGTATGGATGGCATACAAAAACACTAATTTATTTCGGCGTATTTTGCAAGCAAAAGATTCACATTTATCACTTCTAACGTCATAATCCAATGCTGCTGTTATAAAAACAAGAGCCTTAATATTGTTGTTTCTAAAATAACACGAAACGTGTATCTTAAAATTTAAATAATCCCGAATATTGACGAAAATATATGGTTTCGTTTAACTGAAACATAGATTGAGACTTTTATGGAACAATGACCTTAGTTCTTGTTTCAGTTGAACATACCTAATATTTCATTCAACTCTTAGAAGAAAATTCTTTCAAATTTCGTTAAAATAAATACTAAAAGAATATAAAGAAAAATGCTCTGTTTGCAATTTGTAAGTTAAAAAAAAAAAAAACGTTAAAATTCCAAATTTGTGCTAAAAGATAAAGTTATAGAGTCATACAATTGCGGCCAAAGCCCGCCGTTTATAAATGTAATGTATTCGCCGCGATAAATTCATGCAACAACCAATATGATTGCGATTTAATTATAGACAATTGTTGATACAACAATCGATATATGATTCAATATTAAAAACCGCGGCGTGCCTCGCTGAAAATATTTCACTTGGCTTGGTCGTTTTTTCGGCGGGATTTGACCTTGTCCTTTGATCTTTTGTGAATCTTTATCATCTTCGCAATCTCTCTCTCTCTCATTTCACTGTCTTTCTTCTATTGGCAACTGCCTCGTTTTTCTTTTGTCCGTGTGTATTCGTATTTTTTATGTCCTTCGTCTATATCAATCCTGACACACAGTTAACCCTTTAACTTACATTTAACTTCAAAGTTCAATTTAAAAAAAATTAAATCTACGAGTTAATTCTTTTTCAGTTGCGTTTATTAAAGATATTTTAATTGTTTCAATTAACTAATCTTTTCTAAAATTTTAATCTTTCATATTCTGAAATTAAAAATTAAAATGTAGCATAATTAATTAATTTAACAAGGTATTTATTGTATAATTTCGAATTTAAAATTATACAAAACTAGTTTCAAATATTTTAAATATTGCAATTGTTAATTTAAAGAAATCCCTAAAAATAAATATTTATCAAAAATTTTAAATGTTCAATTTCTTCAAAATTAGAACTAAAATTTCACAAAATCTTTTTTTTCTTAAAATTTTAAATTCATAAATTAAAGATTTAACTTTTTTAAATATGTATTTAAATCAATTATTTCTAAATTTTAAAAGAAATATATTAAAGAGAGAAATCTAAAATGAATTTGTAAAAAATGTTTATAGCTTAAATTTGTAATATATTTGAGATTTTTGATCCTTCCTTTCAGAGATCTCTGGATTTTCGATTAAATAGATTTTAGGTTTTTGATTTTAAAATATCATTAGAGTCTACAAATGCTACGATTTTTCTATATAATATA
>NW_021848510.1:354316-364156 GCF_003651465.1 Formica exsecta
ATATATAAGTACATATATATAAATAATAAAATAAAAAATGAAATAAAAACAAAAATAATATCGAAATAAGATATTTTCAAAATAAAATATGCGTTTGTGCAGGGAGTCTCATAGTATTAATTTATCATAGACTCTTTTTTCACAAAACCAAGTATCTCAAATGAACCGCGTCATATTGATAGAGTCTGTTATTTGTAAATGTTTGTCCTTTTTTACGAGTAGCAAAAATTTTGTTTGCTATATTTCGCCAATTTCAATCATTTTAAATATGAAAATACAATATTTAAAGATTAAGATAATTAAGTTTCTCGTGAATTTGCTAAAGAAATCTATTAACAAATATTGTGATAAAAAGAGAGATACACATTATACATGCTATTCCACTATAATTTGTCCTTGCACTTAATGATAGATTCTCCGGCCAATTTATATATCTCACATATGAAGGAAAGTTAAAGGGTTAACCGACGGCATATGTTCTACGAGGGAATATTTTCCAAAATATGCTCATGAAAAAGTTTGCCTATAATTTAACGTCGGTCTTCAGAGATCATCCATTACATTTGGTAGTCAGTCTATCCATTAACGCGTATCATCCAAAGTCGATCTTACAAAAGAATCTTGTCGCACGAGTCTTTGTCCTTTAAGCCGAGAATTCCGACTTTCAATATTCTTTTAGATTAGACATCGAAATCGTTATAATTTCGTTGAGTTCTTTCAATGTTTCGTGCCATAGTCTGTCATGCCTATGCCATATTTCAGTCAAAATGATACAATATTCTCTAATTTCCTTCTTAGGCAACAATAATTCTTATATTTTTCTTGATATAAAAAAAAAATAAGAGAAAAATTATTCAAAGATATTATCTTTATTAAATTAGAAAAAATGTCAATTGCTATGTCATTCTACGTCACAATAAGTTTTTCGTGCGCTCATACCATCGAAATATGAACTCAGCGACATTGTATCACTTTCGATCCACTATCTTTTAGTTTGCTTCATAAATCATTCACGAATGATCTAGGAATAGTCAAAGATCATTCTCGTGAAAAAGAAACGCATCACATAAAAAGGTGGTAACAGCCCCGAGAACACCCCACGAGGGATTTGCGGAATTTGTACTCTTTGAATGTGTATTAGAGTGTCCCTTATTATTTCAATTGCATTCACACAGCAGCATATATATTGTTTCTTTTATAATAACAAGTCCCCTAAATTTTAAGATTTTTTCTTCTATAGAATTATTATCTTTGATAATACTTATCTCTTCAATTTTTACTTTATTTTATATTTTTTTTAGTTATTTTTTCATTTCTTTTGTTCATAACTTTCTTATTTTGTTTTTTAATCCTTGTTTCTTTTTAGAACAAGTAGATTAACAAAATGCGTTATAAATTCTGCCGAGAGCAAAAATCACTCAGCACTTTTTCCATTTATTTTTATATCTATAAATAAGGGACACTCTATATCTATGTGTATATATATATAATGAAACATCACTTACGCCGTATTATAGTTATCAGTTTACTTTTTTTGCTTTTTATACTTTGCTTTGCTCACTTAATTACAGAATAATGACTTAACATATACGTGTACATGTTTGTGTGTGTGTATCCGTTCACTTGTGTTTGTATTGTAGTTTATTAATTAATCGCAATTCATTATTCATTGAGAAATCAGCCATTTGTCTTTCTATATCTTATTCTTTTCTGTTCATTCTCTGAATACGTTTTTTTTTCCTCACATTTTTCTATATTACGCGATGTCAAGTTTTATGCAAATTTTTATTTACTTCCTCTTACAAACATGGCGACGGCGCAGGGATTGTTTCTTTAATAAGTTTACTTAATGAACTATTTGTATGTTTATTTAAATATCATTGAATGGAAGAAATTCGCAATTTAGTTTGGAAAATGACTTTATGTTTTACCGAATAATTTATATAATTTTTTAAATAATTCTAATTTTTATACAGTTTTATACTATAAAAATAATTTCGTATTTTATGACATTAACATATTATAATTAATTCCAAATACTGCATATATATAATCTGAATTTAAAATTAAATATACAATTTTACGAATAAATTTTTTTGTAGAATAATTTTATATAATCTATCCAATATATATTACAAATTATTATAATAAATAATTTTGTCATTTTGAGTTAACAGATTGCTTCGTAAATACTTCCAAATTTTTCGACTAATTTCGTAATAAATTTCTATAAAATAAATTTCTAAATTAATTATGATAAAACTATAAATTTGTTTTTTTAGAAATTTACTTTATAAAATTATAGTTTTAACTATATAGTTGGTTTTTGACATAATTGTGTAAATTTCTATAAATTAATTTCTATATATTAATTTCGTTTTTATTTTATATATTTCTATATATTTATCTATTTTTATTCTCTTCCTCTCTCTCTCTCTCTCTCTCTCCCCCTCTCTCTCTTTATACATTTTTAGAATCAAATTAAAAATTTATTACGATATTAATTGAAAAATTAAGAATTATTTGTGAATCAATCTCCATAGTTTAAAACAAAAATAATTAATTAATTAAATAATTAATTAATTATATATATAATTAAATTCTTCATAATATATTTCTAAGAATAAATTTTTTATTTTGTCAAATATTGTGAAAAGTAAATCGAGAAAATGCACGTTTCAACGATCGAATCTCGAAATGATCAATCAACGCCTTATTTTACTCGTTTCTGCGAGAATCTGGATTAAGCCTGCAACAAAACAAAGAACTTCCCTACTGCTTCTGTTAAACATTTCCACTTCTCATTTAATTTCTTACTTTCTCTCTCTCTTTTTTCATCCATTCTCTCTCTCTCTCTCTCTCTCTCTCTCTCTCTCTTTCTCTCCCTCTCTCTCTCGCATATTACGCTCTCGATAAATTTGTTTGTTCTTAAAAATATGTACAATGTTGCTGCGATTCTCTGTCAACTCTTGATAATTTACAACTGTCCCCTTTATTTTTTGCATTCTTCAAAGTCGCGCTCGTTACCTTTTCGTCTTGTTTTCTTGTTTCATATATTGCCGTCCCTTCTTTTATCCAAGTTAACCATCTCGAAAAGTTGCTGGCTTTCTTCTTGGCAAAATCTTTTTAGTTTCTTCGTATTTATTTTTAGCCTTTTTCTCTCATTTCTTATTCTTTCTAATTAATTTTCTGTTTTTATTTCTTTTTTTCTTCTGTCTTTTCTTCTAGTTTTTTTCTTTATTTTTCTTTCAATGCATAACATAATGTTTTACTGTCATTTTGGAAAATGTGCTGCAATTTTCCAGTCTGCGTTCATAACTTTCAGAAAGTATCTTCTTTATTGATTTTCTTCTTGATCCAAAACTTTCTTCTTTGATTTTCTTAGTCATTGGATGTTTCTGGATATTGCCTTCTTTTTAAGATGCCAAACATAATTTGCAATGAGATTTTTACATAAATTCTTTCCTTTTCAATATTCTTTCTTTTTCTTTCGCTCAAACTGCTCTCTACTTTTCTTATATTTTTATATGACAAATGTTTTTGTAAGATGGCCTGTTTTTTCTTGTCATCAAAATAATTTTTCTCTTTCACGTCTCTTCTTTCTTTCGGATTCTTTTGTAAGTATCTATAATATTCTTTAATATATAATCTTCGAATCAATTTTTCCTCCTTTTATAAATTTTTAACGACTCCAAAATCTCAAAAAGTACTTATTCTTTATGTTGTAGGCTAGTACTAACAATAAGATGATATCAAAGACGACTTCATCTTCTTTATTTTCTTCTTTTTTTATTGTATTAGGATTAATGTCTTCCGAATTTTTACATCTCCTACTCTTCAGTGATTTCTGATTTTTGAAATCTTCTCTGTTCTCTGAAAGTCTTCGTAAAGTCGTGCAACGCTTGAAAGTCTTCTTCTTCTTTAGTGTTGCTTTGCCAGCCAGGCCATTTTGGAAGGACACAAATATGAATTTAAATGTGCATTTTGTGTGTATATGTTATGTGTGTATGAATCGATATCTCTCGCGCCGTCAATTTTCGTACGCCCCAATGGATGTTCTTCCTTTCGTTCTATCTTTACCTCCCTTATCCTTTTCTCTTTTTCAACCGCTTCTTCTTTCGCCGCCATCTCGCCGCCTCTTTGTCTGCAAACAGCGCAGAGGAACCAATGTGAGAATTTATTTGTCAAACATCTACTCTTCCACTTTCTATTCTTATCTGTCGATTTCTGTTCCTTTGATGACGTCTTATACTCTTAATGGATTTCCCGTGCTTAGCGTGTTTTTTTCATTATTATAGGACGCGACTCGATAATTAATTGTTTGATCCGATGTATTTTAATAATTAAAGTCGTAAGCAAATCGTATTTTAATTCGAATATAATTCATTTTAAATTCATATTATTTCCTTTAGAGTAAAATTCCACACGTGTTGTGTTTCGAAATTAATCAGTTTGTATACATACCTAAAGATTGTCCATCATTTCAGAAAGAGTCAGCCTGGAGGTGGACATCGCGACACCGCTGTCGCTACTACTCTGTACGCTACTGTGATCATCGGTGTCCGATTGATTGCTCGTATAACCGATCACATCCACTTCGTCTGTAACAGAAAACACAGATTCTCGTTCATAATCTGTTATAATTTAAAAGAGAGCATTAGAGATGATAAAATAATTCTTCATTTAAACATCGCACGTCTGACAAAGAAAAACGGATAAATGACTTGTATTATCGAAATCAAAAAATGTTTCTAGCTATGATTAAGATCAATTTTTTTACTTATATCGCTTAACGGAAATAGAGACTATCACGAAAAATTAGTGGAGATCTATTGCATCTGCCGCTATTGTGATAAAAGTTGAATGCGCGTCTAAAATCTTCGAAGATGACAATTGACTTAAAATTTATCAAACGGGAGTAATTAATGACAATGAAAAAAAGCTTGTCTTTCTTTTACTACAAAAAAAAATCTCTGTCTTCCTCTTCCTATTTTTATGACTATATTTTTTTATCAAATTCCTTTGTCTTTCAACTGTATTTGCGGTCGCTTCCTAAGTTTCTACCAAGCTCGCTTTATTTTTAAATAATACGTCACATTTTCGTCCTATCACGAACTATTTTCCAACAAATCCTTCCAAAAAATTCGCAGATTAAGAAAAATGCGATTGATTTGTGGATTGTAAATTTAATAATATAACAATATTTAATATCGAATAATTTAATACCGAATTTGTCCGATGAATAAGAGTCTCAAATATTTCTTCCTAATCGAAAGCACTATCTTTTGTAACATAAGAAAACACCCCAGTGTGCCAACTGCACGGCACCAGCTGATCAACGAGAGAGGGACGAGTGCCGGTAAGAACGCGCCGTTATTATGACGTTTACCGTCAGATGAAGAAATGATAGACAGCAAATGGGGTGGAGGACGGATTGAGAGGAAAGGAAAAGAGGCAAATGAAAAACACGACAGAAAGAGAAAGAGAAAGAGAGAGAGAGAGAGAGAGAGAGAGAGAGAGAAAGAGACAGAGAGAGAGAGAGAAAGAGAGAGAGAGAGAAAGAGAAAGAAAGAAAGAGAGAGAGATTGCGAGGTGTACAGTAGCCATAACACCAGCTGGAAGACACGGCTGAAAGAAGACGAGTTGCGGGGTGTACAGTAGCCATAACACCAGCTGGAAGACACGGCTGAAAGAAGACGAGGGGGTGTCGACCACACTTGCAAACCACCCTCCCTCCCTCCCCCTTCGCGTAGCTCTGAGCCGGGGGTATTTTTCCATAATCAATAACATGCCTCTATTCTCGTCACACTAAGCGAACCAGATCTGCCCTCGTCACCACCCGCTTCCCGCTTCTCACCCCTCTGCGTTGTCGACATCGCTAACCTGTCCAGGTGACAGTGACGCTCAAAACAGTAGCAGAAGGACCAAACGAGTAAAAAATTAAACTTAAAATAAATCAAATTATAAAATATTCTAATATATCAAATATGAGATACGAAATTTTTATACTAATACAGGAATATACAATAAACTATAGTACAAAATATAGAATAAATGTTATCTCGCGATCGGTTGCGGATATTGATCGGTGAAAACGGGTAGAGAGAGAACGGAGTGGTGCGACTTGAGAGGCACTGGTTAAAACGGCGGTTTAAGGGTTGCACGAGTGGCGAGCAAAAGAGTTCATTAAAACCGGCGTCGTGCGCACCCTTGGCATCACCGAATTCGTCGTTCCTCATCCCCCTGTCGTGGGACGTAAAAAATACGCGGAATATTCGTCGATGTTTTCGATTACTTGCTAAGCAAATGAATTTCAATTTTCAGAGCGAATAAAAATAAGTCGCCGTCCCCGTCGCATTTTCCCTCTCAATTAATCATTCCTCGTTATCATACGGTAATAAACAGCATGGCGCAGTCCTGTTGCGTGTCCGCGCGTTTATCAGGAACAAATGGAAGAAAAGGGAGGCAAAGGGGAGGAGCTGGGGTGGCGGTTGACGGTAGATAACGATAATATTTGCCACGGCCGCGATAATTAACTCTTAGCTCGTTTGAACGTTAATTTTCGCGTAGGTGCATGCACGCAGATATTTTTCATATGCAACGATTCAATATTAGATAACATAAATATCAATCGTGCAAATATATTCACATAAATTTATACGACTCGCTCAACTTTAAATCACCTTATATAAAGCGATAGAATGACATCTCGATGTAAGATAGAGAGAGAAAGAGATAGGTTTCCCGTGCCAAACTGTCTTTCTCGATCTCAAATCATCAATTTCCGCCTACGTTCGACGAACGAATTATTTAAATCTATTTATACACATCGTCGATCCATGATTAAATCTCGATTATATTTCAAGTCAGTTATAATAACTTCGTATAACGATGCACCAAAGTATATAGTCACCGGTCAGTATTTGACCGGTCACGTGATGTGCATGAGAGATACGCAATCGCGTCGCGCACACCTCGAACACAAGGAAAACTTCCGGAAAAAGTCTCGCCGAGAAATACCGGGCGGTCAATATTTCTACGTCCGCGGATATAATTTACCGACGACGACTATAAGTACATATGCACGGCTGTTGACAAATAGTTTCACCATTCCTGCCTCTTCTCCTTCTTTCCTTGCCATTGTGAGTTTAAATATATCGAATGAAAACTCGAGCGGGCGTGTAAGAGCAGGTGCACAGGGCTCGTTGAAAATCGATAAATTATTCATTCAGTTAAATCATTTCTCTTTCCGTCATTTTTCAATTATATTCCCCAATTCGACTTGAATTAAAATCGGTAATCGAAAAAATTTAAGAGACATAGAAAATTTAAGACCGAGATTTAAAAATATAGAAAAAGCTCTACATAAGATTTTAATTTTATGAAAAGTGGAGAGAATAGTAAAGTAAAAAGCATTTGAAAATTAGAATTAATTATTCCTAAAGAATTACCATTCATTGGCTTTAGGTCTCAAATAGAATTTAGGTCTCAAGTAGAATAGAAAAAAATTAGATATATTATACATATGTTATGAGATGATTGGATGAGGACCATTTTCTTTTCTCTCTTTTCTTCTTCACACACATACATAGTTATTTCAAAATAATTATACCTTCTGGCGTCTTAATGTTGTATGAGATTGTTTAAATAAATTAAATTAAATTAATAAATGATAAGATTCCATTTATAATTTGCCATCAAAATACTCTTACTTCCACTTTGCTACTCGCATTCAAGAGATTTGTTCTTTATAGTTGAACTCCTTGCACTTTTTCTTTTTCCTTTTTTTCTCTAACTTTAAAATATATATATATTTATCTCATTATATTTCTCGGTCCAGTTTCAGCTATAAAGAACAAACCTTATGTCTCAGCCCTGGTTAATATAATACTATAACGTCAGGATGGCCGAGCGGTCTAAGGCGCTGCGTTCAGGTCGCAGTCCACTTCTGTGGGCGTGGGTTCGAATCCCACTTCTGACAAGATTTCTTTTTGGCTCTAAAATTGAAGTAACATGACACAATTTTGCTTTAGACAAATATTTAAATGGATGAAAAAATCGTAAATATATATATTAATAAAAAAAAAAATTAACGAATGGTTTCCGACGCGTCTCGTGTGACTATGATATTTAGTTCTAGTGCGTTGTACAGCTGATTAGGCAAATTCTTTACTAATACTTAAAATGGCAAATCATAAGAAAGAATATTATCATGTTTAGTAATTTATTTAAGCGTAACAATCTCATAACACTAAAATGCTAGAAGGAAATCGTCTTGAAATAATTATATGTGTAAAGAAGAAAGGGAGAGGAATTGATCCTCGCTTAACTATAACACATTATCTCCCTTCCTCTCTCTTTCTTTCTCTCTCTCTCTCTCTCTGTCTCTCTCTCTCTCTCTCTCTCTCTTACATAAATGTAAATCGGCAAGGTGAACATAACTCGTAATGACCAGATGATTACTTTGTAATTATGACATCTAGACGCGCAAACGGCGCCATATATGTCAACATGCATATCATCGGTGTAAGAAGAACATAAAAAAGCAATATGTTTTTCTTAGCCAACCAAATGTGTTAAAGATATTTAACGATGGAAATGAACGCCGCTATTATGAACGAAATAGAAAAGCGCGGATAATTCAGGGTGGCTTTCGAAAAATCGCCGGCGTGGCACACGTGACTTATGATAAGTGCTTCGCCGGGAATATTCCCGCGGGATCATCAATTTCAACGTCCACCCCTCGCGCGTATACCCCCACCGACAGTCTTTCGATTTCCTTCACCTTCCCCGCCAGCTCGACCTCCTTTGGAAAACTCATCCACCCCCGCATGCTGCAATATTTCATGCGGTAGCGAATGCATTTTTACGACGCCATAGTGGTGTCTTAGCACAATAATTGCATAATCTCAAATATCGTTGGATAATAAAAATCGCGGATTAGTACGAAAGAATAAACGCTCATGAATAAATCAATAATCGAGATATTTAGCAATGTCTCCTCTTATCATCGAGTCCATATACAGCAAAAAAATTAAGAGACAAAAAACATATTACGTTGAACTTAAAAATAGAAAAAATTAGATTCATATAAATTCATATAAACAATTCGTTCACGAGCGTTTATTCTTTCTTTATCATTTTTTCTAAACAAATAGAAAATCGCAAGTTTATATTCGAAAAATCGCTCGCGCAATTCTGTGCGCTGTGATATAATTGGCGTGAGATTGTGTGTGTCTGTGTGTACGTACGTCTCTGTCGTGTTATGTGCACGGCTACACTCCATGCTTAAACAATGACGCCTCGGGAAATTAAATAGATCCACTCATTTAATTTTACGACGCAGATAGAGCAGTCGACGTGACTTCTATCGTGCCGCTTTCCGTCTTAATTCCGACTCGCGACGATTAAGATTTAATCGGCTGACCAGGGAGAGAAGATAACGTTGCTGACGAAAATCCTAGGATACTTGTCGAGTACTTTGAAAGCTTTGCCTCAATAACGCGATAAGCTACACGAAAAGGATCTTAATCCGGGGAAGAGGAACGATTAAAAAATAAATTAATTGTAAATTATTACGGACAATCAATGTGTTTTATTGTATTTATTATTTTATTCACGTCAAAGATTATAATTATATTAGTAATATATGAAATACCAGAGTCTCAGTCAAATTGTCAGTTTTATGGTAAACTCTTGTAACGGTTTGTTGGATGTTTTTGATTATATAAAATGCTTGCGATTTTTCGAGTATAATAAATCTGTAGAAGATTGACAAATTAATATTATACTCCATGATTTTAAAATCGAATATAATATTGCAAGAACGTGTTAAAAGAG
>NW_021848510.1:364760-365252 GCF_003651465.1 Formica exsecta
AGAGCGTCGAAAAGTTATATTTTTGTGAAAATCTGAAGTAATTGGAAAAACAGATCTTTGACGTAACGTGTACAATGACATCTCGCAGTCGTACTCACCGGACTCCGAGACGGATGGACTGCCAGCAGACCTGTCGGAGTTTATGGAGCTTCCGGTGGAGCTGGTGGACGCCGTGCCCAGGGAGCACTCGGAGATGCTGCGCCGCTTAGACAGCATTGCCGCGGATGCGGCGGCGGCAGCGGCAGCGGCTGCAGCGGTTGCGGAGCCGGTCGGCGCGCTCGTACTTAGCCCGTGGAGGCCGTGAAGCGCGTGAAGGCCGTGGAGGCCGGTCTGGCTCGTCAGCTGTTCGAGCCGTCGTCTCAGAAACCTGTGCTCGCGCGACAGCTGCTCCTTGTGTATGATGTGCTTACGATCGCGGTCCTCTAGATTCTGCAATACAACCAATATGACGATATATAGTGTGTCTATATATATAGATGTTTTTTATATATA